>NW_027150964.1:138610-197733 GCF_018691715.1 Phytophthora cinnamomi
TCTTTCTTGAAACGTCTTCGGCTCCGCGCTGTCACTTCGCTTCCACCGCATTGCACTTGCACGCCAGAACATGGGTGGGGTCGAGCCGTCTTCATCGTCTTCTTCCGATTTTTTCTTCTGTGTCGCCGTAGATTCACTTTGGTCTTCGTCACCGAAGCGTCAGCGCACTTGCTTCTTCGAGTCCAGCACTGCGACGAGGACGCCGAAATTGTCGCGATCTTTGGTTGTCCGGACGCGATTGCGCTTCCCCGCCTGCGTGAACACCCTTGCTGCCGGAGTTCGGAGACTTGATGTCGTCGAAACGTCCGTAAGTCGGTTGACTTCTTCACCATCAGCAGCCTTGGAGTCGTCGAAGCTTGACTCATCGAATGTGACATCGCGAGATGACCACCTGCCCCACCTCGATGTCATAAACTCGATACGCCTTGGAACGCTCCTCGTAACCCATGAAAATTCCTTCACGCGCTTTCGGGTCCCACTTGAGTCGCTTCTCCTTCGGCGTCAAAACGTAGGCCTGTACGCGCGAAGATCACGCATTGCTATTTTCCCTTGTTGGCACCCACGACACTGGTTTGACTTCTTCGACGATGTCGGCATTTTCGCACCCGTCACCATGCCACTGAGACCATCTTCCGAAGAACGTCATTCGGCGCGTGACCCAAACGCGCATGAAGATCCACCGCGTTGACCGACGCCTTGGACACCGAATTCGCAGCGCAGCTTGGGACTCGGAGCCAGTAGAGCCGTCGATCAGGTCCGCGGAAGCCACGATTTTCTTCGACTTCTTCTGTGCGATGCATTTCAGCACCATCAAACACCACCTTGAACAGTCCGCTTCTGATCTGCGGCACCGAAAGCAGGTTCTTGTTCATGCTTGACGTAAAGTGCATCTTGAATGCGGATGTCGCGCCCTTGCCGTTGGCAAAGTGACCCGCTGCATGACCGTCCCGACTCCCATGATCTTGGCCGTGTTGCCGTTGGCGACCGTGAGTTCACCTTCGTCGACACCTTGATGTCGACAAACTTGGCGTCGTTGCAGATGTGGTGCGTGGCACCACCGTCGATCGCCCATGAGCCTTGAAACTTGTTGGTCCTGGACTCCCACTCCCATAGAGACGCGAACGCGACGCAGTCGTCATCGCTGTCGTCACGCCATGGACGTTGTTCGCACGACAGACCGGCAGTCGTGCACCTCGATTCTCTTCCTTCTGCTTGGTCCAGCACTTTTCCATGACGTGCCCCGATTTTCCGCAGTACGTGCAGTGGCGACTTTCACGCTCGGCATTGAAGGCCCTCGCAGCGTCTTCAATCTTCACCTGAGCCGTCTTCTCGCCCGCCGCTTGATGTGCTCATTCGTGAGCACCTTGATCACATCTTGAGTGCGCAGCTCTGCGTTGCTCATCTCCAGTTGAGAACGACGTTCTCGAAACTCTGGGCAGACTCCTGAGCAAGCAGATCGCCACGTCTTCATCCTCCATCTGGCGCCGATGTTGCTGAGCTTGGCGCTGATGTTGAGGACTTCATTGCAATGATGAAGCACATTGCCGCCTTCTGCCATCTCCATGCTGAAGAGCTGGCGCTTCAGATGCGTCAGCCTTCTGCGACCCCCTCGTAGAGCGAACGAGTCGCGTCCAGGCACCCACGCTTCCTCGCAGTCGTCGACCACATGATGGTAGTCAGCATCATGTGGAGCAACATCACGAACGCGATGTTGCCTGACTTGACGTAGTCGTCCTGGCCCTCGTGTCCGCGAAGCTTGGTTTCGTCTCGCGGTTCACGACGCTCCACACCGACTTGGTCAGGAACACGCCACGCATGTAGCGGTTCCACGTGGCGAGTTGTCGCCGTTGAACTTGTCGATGGAGATCTTTGGTTCGGACAGAGGACATGGTGCTTGGGCTCATAACCTGAAGAAGGTCGTACTGGGATCTTGCACTGGTTGACTTGGTCGTTGACACCGCCGAGGCTTGGGGCGAGGCGAGGAAGGTCACTCGGGGGGTTGAATCGAAATTCAGAAGTGATTGGATGGAGCTTACACCCTAGGCTAGTGCTAAAGACACGCGGCCGTGCGTCCTATCAACTAGTGCGTCTAATCAACCATCATTCTACACTACTCGTCCAATCAACCTACTCGTCTAATCAACGTGTGGTCGTATTGGACCGGTTCGGTAACCGGTTCGGGTACCTCGGAACTGGTACAGTGTACCAAGGTTCAGTACCCTGCAACACCCTGCAACAGCATCGACTTGAGTTCGGCGCGAATTGCCTTGCGCCACTGGACTTGGTCTGGTCCGTTCACAGCTTCTTGAAACGTCTTCGGCTCCGCGCTGTCACTTGCTTCCACCGCATTGGCACTTGCACGCGCAGGGTCGAGTCTTCATCGTCTTCTTCCGATTTTCTTCTTGCGTCGCCATAGATTCACGTTGGTCTTCGTCAACCGAGCGTCCAGGCGCACTTGCTTCGAGTCCAGCACTGCGACGAGGACGCCGAACATTGTCGCGATCTTGTGTCCGGACGCGATTTGCGCTTCCCGCCTGCGTGAACACCCTTGTGCCGGAGTCCTCGGAGACTTGCATGTCGTCGAAAACGTCCGTAAGTCGGTTGACTTCTTCACCATCATCAGCCTTAGCGTCGTGAAGCTTGACTCATCGAATGTGACATCGCGAGAGATGACCACCTGCCCCGCCTCGATGTTCATAAACTCGATACGCCTTGGAACGCTCCTCGTAACCCATGAAAATTCCTTCACGAGCTTTCGGGTCCCACTTGAGTCGCTTCTCCTTCGGCGTCAAAACGTAGGCCTTGCACCCGAAGATCCGCATGTTGACGTTGGGCTTGACTTGTAGACGATCTCGAACGGAGTTTTGTCGGGCGACGGGTGACGGCAGACGATTCTTGATGTAAATCGCCGTCATCGCTGCTTCCGCCCAGAACGTCTTGCTCAACCCAGCGTAGTGCAGCATGCGCGGCCGATGGTCACGATGGCTGGTTGGCGCGTTCAGCCGTCGCGTTGGTTTGGTGCGCATACCGAACCGTGGTGCACTTCGATGCCGTGGTCTTCGTAGTACGCCAAGAGCGAATTGGTCGCGAACTCCTTGGCCGTCATGGCGCACGAACTTCACCGCAGAATTGCTCCACCTTGTGATGAATCGCAAGCAGCCTTCACTCCGACCTGGCTCGCAGACAGAATCCCGACAGCGCCGCTGGCTTCGTCCGTGATAGCACAGGTAGCGGCTGCCACCCAGCGACTCTTCCTCCATGGGCCCGCAGATGTCGAAGTGGAGGAACTCGAACGGCTTGTACTTGCGCTTTGTCGCGTTTGGGAAGGGCTTTTGCACCATTTTCCTTGTTGGCACCCACGACATTGGCTTTGACTTCTTCGACGATGTCGGCATTTTCGCACCCGTCACCATGCCACTTGAGACCATCTTCCGAAGAACGTCATTCGGCGCGTGACCCAAACGCGCATGAAGATCCACGCGTTGACCGACGCCTTGGACACCGAATTCGCAGCGCAGCTTGGGACTCGAGCCAGTAGAGGCCGTCGATCAGGTCCGCGGAGCCACGATTTTCTTCGACTTCTTCTGTGCGATGTGCATTTCAGCACCAGCAAACACCACCTTGAACAGTCCGCTTCGGTTGATCTGCGGCACCGAAAGTAGGTTCTTGTTCATGCTTTGGCACGTAAGGCATCTTGAATGCGGATGTCGCGCTCCTTGCGTTGGGCAAAGTGACCCGCTGCATGACCGTCCCGACTCCTCGATCTTGGCCGTTGCCGTGGCGACCGTGAGTTCACCTTCGTCGCACACCTTGATGTCGACAAACTTGGCCTTGTCGTTGCAGATGGGTGCGTGGCACCACTGTCGATCGCCCATGAGCCTTGAAACTTGTTGGTCCTGGAGACTCCACACTCCATAGAGACCGCGAACGCGACGCAGCGTCATCGCTGTCGTCCGCCACTGGACGTTGTTCGCACCGCGACCAGACCGGCCGTCGTGCACCTCGATTCTCCTCCTTCTGCTTGGTCCAGCACTTTCCACGACGTGCCCCGATTTTCCGCAGTACGTGCAGTGGCGACTTTCACGCTCGGCATTGAAGGCCCTCGCAGCGTCTTCAATCTTCACCTGAGCCGTCTTCTCGCCCTGCCGCTTGATGTGCTCATTCGTGAGCACCTTGATCACATCTTGAGGCGCAGCTCTGCGTTGCTCATCTCCAAGTGAGAACGACGTTCGAAACTCTTGGGCAGACTCCTGAGCAGCAGATCTGCCAGTCTTCATCCTCCATCTTGGTGCCGATGTTGCTGAGCTTGGCGCTGATGTTGAGGACTTCATTGCAATGATGAAGCACATTGCCGCCTTCTGCCATCTCCATGCTGAAGAGCTGGCGCTTCAGGTAGATGCGTCCAGCCTCTGCGACTCGTAGAGCGAACGCAGTCGCGTCCAGGCCACCCACGCTTCCTCGCAGTCGTCGACCACATGATGGTAGTCAGATCCATGTGGAGCAACATCAGGCCGAACGCGATGTTGCCCGACTGACGTAGTCGTCCTTGGCCCTCGTGTCCGCGAAGCTTGTTTCGTCTCGCGGTTCACGACGCCCACACCGACTTGGTCAGGAACACGCCACGCATGTAGCGGTTCCACGTGGCGAGTTGTCGCCGTGAACTTGTCGATGGAGATCTTGTCTTGGACAGAGGACATGGTGCTTGGGCTCATAACCTGAAGAAGGTCGTACTGGGTCTTGCACTTGGAGACTTGGTCGTGACACCGCCGAGGCTTGGGGCGAGGCGAGGAAGGTCACTTGGGGTTGAATCGAAATTCAGAAGTGATTGGATTGTTGGAGCTCATTCCTAGGCTAGTGCTAAAGACACGCGGCCGTGCGTCCCATCAACTAGTGCGTCTAATCAACCATCATTCTACACTACTCGTCCAATCAACCTACTCGTCTAATCAACGTGTGGTCGTATTGGGCCGGTTCGGTTAACCGGTTCGGGTACCTCGGAACTGGTACAATGTACCAAGGTTCAGTACCCTGCAACAGCGTACGTCGTGGATTCAGTGGGAGAGATGCCGACTACGTTCAAGTCGGCGATGGAATCCAGCGACGCAGCCAAGTGGAAGGAAGCATGCGACTCGGAGTAATGACCTGCTGCTCAAGAACAAGACGGGAAGTGGTGCCACTGCCGAAGGGACGCAGCCATCGGCAACAGATGGTGTTTCGCGGAAGGAGAAACTCAGGCTGGAGAGGTCGAACGGTTCAAGGCGCTCTGGTGGCCAAGGGTCTTCGCAGAAGTACGATCGACTACGACGAGACCTTCGCTCCAGTAGCCAAGTTCACGTCAACGGCCGTGCTGAGTTTGGCCGCCAAGTATGGTCTCTGCCGCATCAGATGGATGTGAAGACGGCATTCTGAATGGCGGCTTCTGACAGAGATCTTGCATGGTGCAACCGGACGGCTACTGTCGACGAAGACCACCCGGACTACGTGTGCAAGCTGAAGCAGCTCATTGTACCGGTTGAAGCAGTCGCCGCGCATGTGGAACAAGACCATCGACGAGTTCATGCTGAAGCTGTTCGTCTCCGTGGAAGCACCTGTCGCTCTCGAACGTCACAGGCCCGACGTCCTTGGTGAATCTGCCGACGGAGAACAGGTTGCGCGACAACTTGGGAATGTGCCACACATTCGTGAGCACACCCTTCTTGACGCCGCGCGGGGTCTGCATCTTCATCACGATGTCGCCTCTCCCGATCGCGTTTGGCACCACACCGTCGTCCGCGAGATGCACGTCCACCGGCGGATCTTCAGTTCCCGGCGAACTTCTTGAACCGGTCATGCTGCGTCGCACCCGAGTCGACCAGCCACCTTTGCTCGACTTGGTGGTGTTGCCCCACCACCAACCGAGAAGAGGAAGTCGCCACTCTGCGCGACGTTCGCTCGCTGCGGCCTCTGCCGCCTGCGTTCGCGGGATTCGCACAGGACACTTGGCGATCCAATGTCCTTGTTCCCCACAGTAGTGGCAGGCGCTGGCCTTGTTGGCGGTCGCCTACCGTCCCTGCGCTTGCCGTTGTCGCTTGTCGCGAACGCTGGTCTTGACTGTGCGCGGCTCCGTCGACGCGCTACCTTGCTCCTTGCGCTTCATGTCCTCATGCAGCAGCGCCGAGCCGTCACGAGTTCCCACGACAGCGAGTCGGCTCTCGACTCCAACGCCGTGATGAGGAACTGGCATGACCCACCGGAGACTCCCAAGAAGCGTGATCACCGTCATCTCGCTGACCGGAGCGCCCACTGCATCGAGCTGTCTGCCAGAGTTCGATTCGTTGATGTGCTCCAGCACATCATCACCTTCCGCCATCATCGTCGTGAAGAAACGTCGACGAAGGAAGAGCTTGTTGCAGGGTACTGAACCTTGGTACACTGTACCAGTTCCGAGGTACCCGAACCGGTTAACCGAACCGGTCCAATACGACCACACGTTGATTAGACGAGTAGGTTGATTGGACGAGTAGTGTAGAATGATGGTTGATTAGACGCACTAGTTGATAGGACGCACGGCCGCGTGTCTTTAGCACTAGCCTAGGGTGTAAGCTCCAACAATCCAATCACTTCTGAATTTCGATTCAACCCCCGACCTTCCTCGCCTCGCCCCAAGCCTCGGCGGTGTCAACGACCAAGTCAACCAGTGCAAGATCCCAGTACGACCTTCTTCAGGTTATGAGCCCAAGCACCATGTCCTCTGTCCAAGACACCAAGATCTCCATCGACAAGTTCAACGGCGACAACTACGCCACGTGGAACCGCTACATGCGTGGCGTGTTCCTGACCAAGTCGGTGTGGAGCGTCGTGAACCGCGAGACGAAACCAAGCTTCGCGGACACGAGGGCCAAGGACGACTACGTCAAGTCGAGCAACATCGCGTTCGGCCTGATGTTGCTCCACATGGATGCTGACTACCATCATGTGGTCGACGACTGCGAGGAAGCGTGGGTGGCCTGGACGCGACTGCGTTCGCTCTACGGGGGTCGCAGAAGGCTGGACGCATCTACCTGAAGCGCCAGCTCTTCAGCATGGAGATGGCAGAAGGCGGCAATGTGCTTCATCATTGCAATGAAGTCCTCAACATCAGCGCCAAGCTCAGCAACATCGGCGCCAAGATGGAGGATGAAGACGTGGCGATCTGCTTGCTCAGGAGTCTGCCCAAGAGTTTCGAGAACGTCGTTCTCAACTTGGAGATGAGCAACGCAGAGCTGCGCACTCAAGATGTGATCAAGGTGCTCACGAATGAGCACATCAAGCGGCAGGGCGAGAAGACGGCTCAGGTGAAGATTGAAGACGCTGCGAGGGCCTTCAATGCCGAGCGTGAAAGTCGCCACTGCACGTACTGCGGAAAATCGGGGCACGTCGTGGAAAAGTGCTGGACCAAGCAGAAGGAAGAGAATCGAGGTGCACGACGTGGCCGGTCTGGTCGCGGTGCGAACAACGTCCAGTGGCGTGACGACAGCGATGACGACTGCGTCGCGTTCGCGGTCTCTATGGAGTGTGGAGTCTCCAGGACCAACAAGTTTCAAGGCTCATGGGCGATCGACAGTGGTGCCACGCACCACATCTGCAACGACAAGGCCAAGTTTGTCGACATCAAGGTGTGCGACGAAGGTGAACTCACGGTCGCCAACGGCAACACGGCCAAGATCATGGGAGTCGGGACGGTCATGCAGCGGGTCACTTTGCCCAACGGCAAGGAGCGCGACATCCGCATTCAAGATGCACTTTACGTGCCAAGCATGAACAAGAACCTGCTTTCGGTGCCGCAGATCAACCGAAGCGGACTGTTCAAGGTGGTGTTTGATGGTGCTGAAATGCACATCGCACAGAAGAAGTCGAAGAAAATCGTGGCTTCCGCGGACCTGATCGACGGTCTCTACTGGCTCCGAGTCCCAAGCTGCGCTGCGAATTCGGTGTCCAAGGCGTCGGTCAACGCGGTGGATCTTCATGCGCGTTTGGGTCACGCGCCGAATGACGTTCTTCGGAAGATGGTCTCGCGGCATGGTGACGGGTGCGAAAATGCCGACATCGTCGAAGAAGTCAAGCCAATGTCGTGGGTGCCAACAAGGGAAAATGGTGCAAAAGCCCTTCCCAAGCAACCCGAACAAGCGCAAGTACAAGCCGTTCGAGTTCCTCCACTTCGACATCTGCGGGCCCATGGAGGAAGAGTCGCTGGGTGGCAGCCGCTACCTGCTGCTCATCACGGACGAAGCCAGCGGCTGCATGTCGGGATTCTGTCTGCGAGCCAGGTCGGAGAGTGAAGGCTGCTTGCGCCGATTCATCACCAAGGTGGAGAAGCAATTCGATGCCAGGGTGAAGTTCGTGCGCCATGACGGAGCCAAGGAGTTCGCGACCACCCGCTCTTGGCGTACTACGAAGACCACGGCATCGAAGTGCAGCCCACGGTTCGGTATGCGCACCAAACCAACGCGACGGCTGAACGCGCCAACCGAACCATCGTGACCATCGGCCGCAGCATGCTTCACTACGCCGGGTTGGACAAGACGTTCTGGGCGGAAGCAGCGATGACGGCGATCTACATCAAGAATCGTCTGCCGTCACCCAAGTCGCCCGACAAAACTCCGTTCGAGATCGTCTACAAGTCCAAGCCCAACGTCAAGCACATGCGGATCTTCGGGTGCAAGGCCTACGTTTTGACGCCGAAGGAGAAGCGACTCAAGTGGGACCCGAAAGCTCGTGAAGGAATTTTCATGGGTTACGAGGAGCGTTCCAAGGCGTATCAAAAGGAAGGTCGTTTGAGCACTAGATGTCAGAATGCAAAGTGATTGATTTAGGTCCTTAGTTCGCGAACTGCCTGCTACCTCTAAGCCTACTGGATATTCCTGCTGGATACACTCTACTGGATTCCTAACTGGATAGAAGGTCCTTCAGCCAATCAGCGAGTGCCACGTAGATGCCCATCCTGTACCCACAATCTTGTACCCACGCGTCCCATCATCAGCGTCCCGTAATCCTCGTCCCATCATCACACGAATGATGGCGGCACCACTGAGTGAAGGTCACACCGGTACCTTACTGGTACACCGCAGCTGGTCGAGGCGATCCCTTGACAACATTCCCACGCGACTCGACGTCGGCTGCACCTTGGATCCCCAGCTTGTGTCGCAGAACTTCGAACTGCACAGAAGTGATCGCCTTCGTCATGATGTCGGCCAGCATGTCCTTCGTCGAGCAGTACTCCAACACCACCTGACCGTCTTCCACCTTCTCACGCACGAAGTGGTAGCGAATGTCGATGTGCTTGGTGCGCTTGTGGAACTCCGGGTTCTTGGCCAACGCGATGGAGCCTTGGTTGTCCTCGTAGATCTTGATTGCTTCATCGCTTGCCATTTCGCCGAGCTCGCGCAGAAACACCTTGAGCCACACCGCCTCCTGCGTCGCCTCTGACAGCGCCATGTACTCCGCCTCTGTAGATGACAGCGCCACCGTCCGCTGCTTCTTGCTCCTCCAGCTGATGCACCCGCCGTTCATCATGAACGCGTAGCCGCTTGTACTTCTTCTCGATTCGATGTCACCAGCCCAGTCTGCGTCCGAGTAGCCACACACAACTCCGCAGCCGTCACCCTTCGAGAACTCGATGCCATGCGTGGGCGTGGCTTGCAGATACCGGAGCACACGCTTGAGGGCTTGCCAGTGTGTGGGACACGGGTCGG
The DNA here is from genome assembly GCF_018691715.1 of Phytophthora cinnamomi. Taxonomy (NCBI): domain Eukaryota; phylum Oomycota; class Peronosporomycetes; order Peronosporales; family Peronosporaceae; genus Phytophthora; species Phytophthora cinnamomi. The sequence continues at coordinate 148,321 of NW_027150964.1, forward strand.
CGGCGAACTGACTCAGCACGCCTACTGCAGCAGCCAGGTCCGGACGCGTCGCCACCATCAGGTACATCAACGCGCCGACAGCACTCCGATACGGCACGTTCTTCATCGTGTCTTCATGCTTGCAGCCACCCTCGCACATGTTCTTGGTCAACTTAAGTCCTGGATCCTGCGGCGTCTTCACGGGTTTGCTGTCCTGCATGCCGAACTTGCTCAGGATCGACTTGAGAAACTTGGTCTGCCGCATCGTCACCTTGCCGGACTCCAAGTCGTTCTTGATCTCCATGCCGAGGAAGTACGTAAGCTCGCCGAGGTCTGTCATTTCGAACCGTTTGCTGAGTGCGCGCTTGGTCGACTCCATCAGCTCGTCGTCGTTGCTGGCCAGGATCAGGTCGTCCACGTAGATGACCACGAAGATCATGCTGTGTCCGTCGCGTTTCACGTAGACGCAATGGTCGGACTCGCACTTGGTGAACCCCAGCTTCAGCATGAACTCGTCGATGGTCTTGTTCCACATGCGCGGCGACTGCTTCAACCCGTACAATGACTGCTTCAGCTTGCACACGTAGTCCGGGTGGTCTTCATCGACGTAGCCGTCCGGTTGCACCATGTAGATCTCTTCGTCCAAGCCGCCATTCAGGAACGCCGTCTTCACATCCATCTGATGCAGCTTGAGACCATACTTGGCGGCCAAACTCAGCACGGCCCGGATCGACGTGAACTTGGCCACTGGAGCGAAGGTCTCGTCGTAGTCGATGCCGTACTTCTGCGAGAACCCCTTGGCCACCAGACGCGCCTTGAACCGTTCGACCTCTCCAGCCTGGTTCTCCTTCACGCGAAACACCCATCTGTTGCCGATGGCCTTGCGTCCCTTCGGCAGTGGCACCACTTCCCACGTCTTGTTCTTGAGCAGCGAGTCGTACTCCGAGTCGCATGCTTCCTTCCACTTGGCTGCGTCGCTGGATTCCATCGCCGACTTGAACGTAGTCGGCATCTCTCCCACTGAATCCACGACGTACGCAGCCTCAAAATCTTGACTCTCTTGGGCCGCCGCAGACATCTCATCCAGCGTCGAACGTCCATTCTGCGGCGCATATCGCTTGGCCCTCGGCACCTCCACGGCTTCTTCTAGTGACTGCGTCCGCGGGTGTCGCTTGCTGCCGGGTTCGAAGTCTTCATCCCGCGCAGCCTCATCCTCACTGCCGTCCTCATCCGATTCGGACGGAGTCTCTTCATCCGTGGCATCTTCATCGTCTTCATCTGGAAGACCAATCACCACCTCCTTCGTAGCATATTTGCGTCTCCCACCGTCGAAGACGTCTTCCATGAACTGCGCGTCGCGGCTCACCAACACGCGACCGCTCTCGATCTCTTCAAACCGATACGCTTTCTCGTGCTCCGAGTACCCCAGGAACCGGCAACGCACCGACCGGGCGTCAAACTTGGACCGCTTCGCCTTCGGGACCAGCACGTACGCGTGGCAACCAAACACCTTGAGGTTCGCCAGCAGTGGCTTCTTTCCCGTCCAAACTTGGTGCGGCGACTTGTCGTGGCTAATGGCGCGTGTCGGACACCGGTTCCGGAGGAACGTGGCTGTCACCACCGCTTCACCCCAGTAACCCTTCGACAACCCGGCATGCTCCAACATGCAGCGCGCACACTCCACCAACGTCCGGTTCATCCGTTCCGCCACGCCGTTCAGCTGTGGCGTGTACGGCGGCGTGAACTTCTGCACGATACCACGGTCGCTGCAGAACTTGGCCATCTCGCGCGAAGTGTACTCGCCACCGTTGTCGCTCCGGAGCGTTTTCACACGCTTGCCGGTCTGCGTTTCAGCCAACGCAACGAACTCAGCGAACTTGGCGGCCACCTCCGACTTGTTCCGCATCAAGTACACCACACAGAAGTGCGACTTGTCGTCGATGAACGTGACGAAGTAGCGCTTGCCACCAAACGTAGACGTCTGCATGGGGCCGCACACATCGCTGTGAACCACTTCCAGCACTTGCTTCGCACGGTTTGGAGACGACTTCATGTAGCTCACTCGCGTTTGCTTGCCGAGTGAGCATCCGTCGCACAGCTCCCACTGCTTCACCGACGTCATGTCGATGCCAGAGCCGTAGCCCTTCTTGACGATGGCGTCTAGACCGCCATGGCCAATGTGACCAAGTCGAAGGTGCCAGAGGTACGACGTGGTGTCCCCTTTGCGATCCTTCGAGCTTGCCACATTGGCCTCGTCAGGCATCACCGGTGTCATGCTCAGCTTGAACAGCCCTTTGCCTTCGCGAGCGCCGAGCTTCCACTTGAGACCCTTCGTCTCCGTGAAGCACCCGTCGCTCTCGAACGTCACAGGCCCGACGTCCTTGGTGAATCTGCCGACGGAGAACAGGTTGCGCGACAACTTGGGAATGTGCCACACATTCGTGAGCACACCCTTCTTGACGCCGCGCGGGGTCTGCATCTTCATCACGATGTCGCCTCTCCCGATCGCTTGCACCACACCGTCGTCCGCGAGATGCACGTCCACCGGCGAGATCTTCTTGTAGTTCCTCATGAACTTCTTGGAACTGGTCATGTGCTGCGTCGCACCCGAGTCGACCAGCCACACCTCATTCGACTTGGTGGTGTTGCTCCCACCACCAACCGAGAAGAGGAAGTCGCCAGAGTCGTCCTCACTCTGCGCGACGTTCGCTCGCTGCGGCCTCTGCCGCTCCGCGTTCTCGCGGATTCGCACAGGACACTTGGCGATCCAATGTCCTTGCTCCCCACAGTAGTGGCAGGCGCTGGCCTTGTTGGCGGTCGCCTGCCGTCCCTGCGCTTGCCGTTGTCGCTTGTCATGAACGCTTGGCCTTGACCGTGCGCGGCTCCGTCGACGCCGCCACCTTGCTCCTTGCGCTTCATGTCCTCATGCAGCAGCCGAGCCGTCACGAGTTCCCACGACAGCGAGTCGGCTCTCGACTCCAACGCCGTGATGAGGAACTGGTACGACTCGCTGAGACTCCCAAGAAGCGTGATCACCAAGTCATCCTCGCTGACCGGAGCGCCCACTGCGTCGAGCTGCTCCGCCAGAGTCTTGATCTTGTTGATGTGCTCCAGCACATCATCACCTTCCGCCATCATCGTCGTGAAGAAACGTCGACGAAGGAAGAGCTTGTTGGCCAAACTCTTCTTCTCGAAGTGTCCTTCCAGTTTTGACCATGCATCGTACGCATCCTTGGCCGACCGGACCAGCGGCAGCTGCGAATCTTCCATCGCGAGACAGATGATCGCCAGCGCCTTGCGAGACTTCCTCTTGAACGTCGTTTGGTCCAGCGTAGTGGCGCAGTGCTCCAGCTTGATCTCTCCACTTGTCACTTCCCACAGGTCTCGTTCCTCGAGCACCATCGCCATCTTGAACTTCCACGTGTGGAAGTTGGTTCCGTCGAACTTGTTGATGCGAGAGGTCGTGGTCGAGGCGGCGTCCATGGCGAAAGCGTAGTCGGAGTCTTCAGCAGGGAAAACGGGGCTTGGGCTCATAACCAAAAGGAAGGTCGTTTGAGCACTAGATGTCAGAATGCAAAGTGATTGATTTAGGTCCTTAGTTCGCGAAGCTTGCTACCTCTAAGCCTACTGGATATTCCTGCTGGATACACTCTACTGGATTCCTAACTGGATAGAAGGTCCTTCAGCCAATCAGCGAGTGCCACGTAGATGCCCATCCTGTACCCACAATCTTGTACCCACGCGTCCCATCATCAGCGTCCCGTAATCTTCGTCCCATCATCACACGAATGATGGCGGCACCACTGAGTGAAGGTCACACTGGTACCTTACTGGTACACCGCAGTTGGTCGAGGCGATCCCTTGACAACAGTATCGAGTTTATGACATCGAGGCGGGGCAGGTGGTCATCTCTCGCGATGTCACATTCGATGAGTCAAGCTTCGACGACTCCAAGGCTGCTGATGGTGAAGAAGTCAACCGACTTACGGACGTTTTCGACGACATGCAAGTCTCCGACGACTCCGGCACAAGGGTGTTCACGCAGGCTGGGAAGCGCAAATCGCGTCCAGACAACCAAGATCGCGACAATGTTCGGCGTCCTCGTCGCAGTGCTGGACTTGAAGAAGCAAGTGCGCCTGGACGCTCGGAAGATGAAGACCAACGTGAATCTACGGCGGCGCAAGAAGAAAAATCGGAAGAAGACGATGAAGACGGCTCGACCCCACCCATGTTCTGGCGTGCAAGTGCGAATGCTGTGGAAGCAAGTGACAGCGCGGAGCCGAAGACGTTTCAAGAAGCTGTGAACGGACCAGACCAAGTCCAGTGGCGCAAGGCAATTCGCGCCGAACTCAAGTCAATGCGGCTGCGAGGTGTTTTCCGCGCCGCCAAACTGCCCAACAACCAGCGCGCAGTCGGTACCAAGTGGGTGTTCAAGATCAAGCGCAACGCGGACGGATCGATCGAGAAGTTCAAGGCTCGGCTCGTCGCGAAAGGCTTCGTGCAGAAGTATGGCATCGACTACACCGAGACGTTTTCGCCCGTGGTCAAGTACGTCACGCTGCGAATGATCATTGCGGTTGCCAAGTACTTCGGATGGCCGATGGACCAGCTCGACGTGGTGACTGCGTTCCTATACGGCTTGATGAAGGAGAAGGTGTTCTGTAGCGTGCCTGAAGGCGTGGAACTGGACGACGGTTTCGACTGCGTGGAACTGCTCAAGGCGATTTACGGGCTCAAGCAAGCTTCGCGTGTTTGGAACGAGACCTTCGACGAGTATGTGCGCTCCATCGGTTTTCGCGTCTCAAGCTACGACCCCTGCCTCTACATCAAGGTCGTCGACGGCGAATGCGTTCTGCTGCTGGTCTACGTGGACGACGTCTTGGTGACTGGAAGCTCGGCGGAAATGATCGCGGAAGTCAAGCGCCAACTCAAGTCGCGGTTCGAGATGACCGACAGTGGCAAGTGCTCCTTCATCCTCGGGATCGAGGTGGTCGACAACGCGGATGGCAGTGTTACGCTCAGCCAAGCTCGCTACATCAACGACATCCTGGAGCGCTTCGGCATGCAAGACTGCAAACCCGCTGCAAGTCCAGTCGACATCAGCATGAAGCTAGTTTCAAGCGACGCCATGACCAAGTTGGACGCGCCATTTCGCGAGGCTGTCGGTGCACTCATGCACTTGATGACATCGACTCGCCCGGACATTGCGTTCGCAGTTGGCTACGTGTCACGCTTCATGGAGAACCCGCAAGTCGAGCACTGGATTGCGGTCAAGCGCATCTTCCGCTACCTTCAAGGGACCAAGTCGCATGGAATCCGCTTTTCGCCGGGTAAGGACATCGACTTTCAAGGTTACTCGGATGCCGACTGGGCTGGTGATCTTAGTGATCGCAAGTCTACGTCGGGCTACCTGTTCCAAGTCGCCGGCGGACCGATCTCGTGGGGTTCCAAGAAGCAGTCAAGTGTGTCGCTCTCGACAAGCGAGGCCGAGTACATCGCACTGAGTTTGGCGATTCAAGAAGGCAAGTGGGTGCACAAGCTGCTGTGCGAGATCCTGGTTGCTGCAGGCGGAGTCACGCCCGAGTTGAAGATTTTCGAAGACAACCAGTCGTGCATCAAGATGACCAAGAACCCCGTCAACCATGGCCGCGCCAAGCACATCGACATCAAGTACCATCACATCCGCGACGAAGTCAAGCGCGGCGAAGTGATCGTCGAGTACTGCGAGACTGCCACCATGCTGGCCGACATCATGACCAAGGGACTTGCCGGACCACGCCACAAGGACTTGACGGCTGCGCTCGGCGTTCACGCGTGTTCGCATTGAGGGGGCGTGTTGCAGGGTACTGAACCTTGGTACACTGTACCAGTTCCGAGGTACCCGAACCGGTTAACCGAACCGGTCCAATACGACCACACGTTGATTAGACGAGTAGGTTGATTGGACGAGTAGTGTAGAATGATGGTTGATTAGACGCACTAGTTGATAGGACGCACGGCCGCGTGTCTTTAGCACTAGCCTAGGGTGTAAGCTCCAACAATCCAATCACTTCTGAATTTCGATTCAACCCCCCAAGTGACCTTCCTCGCCTCGCCCCAAGCCTCGGCGGTGTCAACGACCGAGTCTGCAAGTGCAAGACCCAACTACGACCTTCTTCAGAGCTTGTTGGCCAAACTCTTCTTCTCGAAGTGTCCTTCCAGTTTTGACCATGCATCGTACGCATCGTTCGCCGACCGGACCAGCGGCAGCTGCGAATCTTCCATCGCGAGACAGATGATCGCCAGCGCCTTGCGAGACTTCCTCTTGAACGTCGTTTGGTCCAGCGTAGTGGCGCAGTGCTCCAGCTTGATCTCTCCACTTGTCACTTCCCACAGGTCTCGTTCCTCGAGCACCATCGCCATCTTGAACTTCCACGTGTGGAAGTTGGTTCCGTCGAACTTGTTGATGCGAGAGGTCGTGGTCGAGGCGGCGTCCATGGCGAAAGCGTAGTCGGAGTCTTCAGCAGGGAAAACGGGGCTTGGGCTCATAACCAAAAGGAAGGTCGTTTGAGCACTAGATGTCAGAATGCAAAGTGATTGATTTAGGTCCTTAGTTCGCGAAGCTTGCTACCTCTAAGCCTACTGGATATTCCTGCTGGATACACTCTACTGGATTCCTAACTGGATAGAAGGTCCTTCAGCCAATCAGCGAGTGCCACGTAGATGCCCATCCTGTACCCACAATCTTGTACCCACGCGTCCCATCATCAGCGTCCCGTAATCTTCGTCCCATCATCACACGAATGATGGCGGCACCACTGAGTGAAGGTCACACCGGTGCCTTACTGGTACACCGCAGTTGGTCGAGGCGATCCCTTGACAACACAGCCGTCGCGTTGGTTTGGTGCGCATACCGAACCGTGGGCTGCACTTCGATGCCGTGGTCTTCGTAGTACGCCAAGAGCGAATTGGTCGCGAACTCCTTGGCTCCGTCATGGCGCACGAACTTCACCCTGGCATCGAATTGCTTCTCCACCTTGGTGATGAATCGGCGCAAGCAGCCTTCGCTCTCCGACCTGGCTCGCAGACAGAATCCCGACATGCAGCCGCTGGCTTCGTCCGTGATGAGCAGCAGGTAGCGGCTGCCACCCAGCGACTCTTCCTCCATGGGCCCGCAAATGTCGAAGTGGAGGAACTCGAACGGCTTGTACTTGCGCTTGTTCGGGTTGCTTGGGAAGGGCTTTTGCACCATTTTCCCTTGTTGGCACCCACGACATTGGCTTGACTTCTTCGACGATGTCGGCATTTTCGCACCCGTCACCATGCCACTTGAGACCATCTTCCGAAGAACGTCATTCGGCGCGTGACCCAAACGCGCATGAAGATCCACCGCGTTGACCGACGCCTTGGACACCGAATTCGCAGCGCAGCTTGGGACTCGGAGCCAGTAGAGACCGTCGATCAGGTCCGCGGAAGCCACGATTTTCTTCGACTTCTTCTGTGCGATGTGCATTTCAGCACCATCAAACACCACCTTGAACAGTCCGCTTCGGTTGATCTGCGGCACCGAAAGCAGGTTCTTGTTCATGCTTGGCACGTAAAGTGCATCTTGAATGCGGATGTCGCGCTCCTTGCCGTTGGGCAAAGTGACCCGCTGCATGACCGTCCCGACTCCCATGATCTTGGCCGTGTTGCCGTTGGCGACCGTGAGTTCACCTTCGTCGCACACCTTGATGTCGACAAACTTGGCCTTGTCGTTGCAGATGTGGTGCGTGGCACCACTGTCGATCGCCCAGGAGCCTTGAAACTTGTTGGTCCTGGAGACTCCACACTCCATAGAGACCGCGAACGCGACGCAGTCGTCATCGCTGTCGTCACGCCACTGGACGTTGTTCGCACCGCGACCAGACCGGCCACGTCGTGCACCTCGATTCTCTTCCTTCTGCTTGGTCCAGCACTTTTCCACGACGTGCCCCGATTTTCCGCAGTACGTGCAGTGGCGACTTTCACGCTCGGCATTGAAGGCCCTCGCAGCGTCTTCAATCTTCACCTGAGCCGTCTTCTCGCCCTGCCGCTTGATGTGCTCATTCGTGAGCACCTTGATCACATCTTGAGTGCGCAGCTCTGCGTTGCTCATCTCCAAGTTGAGAACGACGTTCTCGAAACTCTTGGGCAGACTCCTGAGCAAGCAGATCGCCACGTCTTCATCCTCCATCTTGGCGCCGATGTTGCTGAGCTTGGCGCTGATGTTGAGGACTTCATTGCAATGATGAAGCACATTGCCGCCTTCTGCCATCTCCATGCTGAAGAGCTGGCGCTTCAGGTAGATGCGTCCAGCCTTCTGCGACCCCCCGTAGAGCGAACGCAGTCGCGTCCAGGCCACCCACGCTTCCTCGCAGTCGTCGACCACATGATGGTAGTCAGCATCCATGTGGAGCAACATCAGGCCGAACGCGATGTTGCTCGACTTGACGTAGTCGTCCTTGGCCCTCGTGTCCGCGAAGCTTGGTTTCGTCTCGCGGTTCACGACGCTCCACACCGACTTGGTCAGGAACACGCCACGCATGTAGCGGTTCCACGTGGCGTAGTTGTCGCCGTTGAACTTGTCGATGGAGATCTTGGTGTCTTGGACAGAGGACATGGTGCTTGGGCTCATAACCTGAAGAAGGTCGTACTGGGATCTTGCACTTGTTGGTCTTGGTCGTTGACACCGCCGAGGCTTGGGGCGAGGCGAGGAAGGTCACTTGGGGGGTTGAATCGAAATTCAGAAGTGATTGGATTGTTGGAGCTTACACCCTAGGCTAGTGCTAAAGACACGCGGCCGTGCGTCCTATCAACTAGTGCGTCTAATCAACCATCATTCTACACTACTCGTCCAATCAACCTACTCGTCTAATCAACGTGTGGTCGTATTGGACCGGTTCGGTTAACCGGTTCGGGTACCTCGGAACTGGTACAGTGTACCAAGGTTCAGTACCCTGCAACACGAACGTCCATTCTGCGGCGCATATCGCTTGGCCCTCGGCACCTCCACGGCTTCTTCTAGTGACTGCGTCCGCGGGTGTCGCTTGCTGCCGGGTTCGAAGTCTTCATCCCGCGCAGCCTCATCCTCACTGCCGTCCTCATCCGATTCGGACGGAGTCTCTTCATCCGTGGCATCTTCATCATCTTCATCTGGAAGACCAATCACCACCTCCTTCGAAGCATATTTGCGTCTCCCACCGTCGAAGACGTCTTCCATGAACTGCGCGTCGCGGCTCACCAACACGCGACCGCTCTCGATCTCTTCAAACCGATACGCTTTCTCGTGCTCCGAGTACCCCAGGAACCGGCAACGCACCGACCGGGCGTCAAACTTGGACCGCTTCGCCTTCGGGACCAGCACGTACGCGTGGCAACCAAACACCTTGAGGTTCGCCAGCAGTGGCTTCTTTCCCGTCCAAACTTGGTGCGGCGACTTGTCGTGGCTAATGGCGCGTGTCGGACACCGGTTCCGGAGGAACGTGGCTGTCACCACCGCTTCACCCCAGTAACCCTTCGACAACCCGGCATGCTCCAACATGCAGCGCGCACACTCCACCAACGTCCGGTTCATCCGTTCCGCCACGCCGTTCAGCTGTGGCGTGTACGGCGGCGTGAACTTCTGCACGATACCACGGTCGCTGCAGAACTTGGCCATCTCGCGCGAAGTGTACTCGCCACCGTTGTCGCTCCGGAGCGTTTTCACACGCTTGCCTGTCTGCGTTTCAGCCAACGCAACGAACTCAGCGAACTTGGCGGCCACCTCCGACTTGTTCCGCATCAAGTACACCACACAGAAGTGCGACTTGTCGTCGATGAACGTGACGAAGTAGCGCTTGCCACCAAACGTAGACGTCTGCATGGGGCCGCACACATCGCTGTGAACCACTTCCAGCACCTGCTTCGCACGGTTTGGAGACGACTTGTAACGAGGTTACACGCACAAGTGGCTGCAAGCCACTTGTGAATTTAACAGATAGGTTATCTGTTAAATTCTTTTGGATACTTCCTCACATTGGTGTAAGACACACCAATGGATACATTGAAGTGGACCACCACAGTGAGTGGTCCACACATACCCAAAAGATCTTATTGGTAGAAAGCAGCATCTTTCTACCAATCAGAGACATGCATATTAGCGGGGCTCTGACAGCCAGCCGCTGCCAACCCTTTCATAGATGATAAACACTTTTTAGCAGATTTGAGAGGAAGATCAATTTACAAACAATACAGTTCTCAATTTACCTTAAACTAGCTACTTGGAGTCTTGTCTAAGTTAACTTATATTTGTGTATTCAAATATAATTAACCTAAGTAATTACTAAGTACTTACGCTTCCTCATACACGTTGCGCAACGTGTAAGCTAAAGTAGTGAGTCAAGTTAGACCCACTACACCTGGTAGCACTTTGTAGTCCGTCCAACGACCGACTGCTTGACGTTCGTACGCGGTGTACGAACGCGGAGCCGAGAACCCCATGAGCACGAAGGTGCCCATGGAGAGCTCCAACACGCCTGCAACGCATGGTGCACGCGCAGACTGCCCCCACCTGTCTGACCCAGAGTGGGAGGCCCTCCAACGACTGTCAACAGTCATTGGAGAAGCGGCGATAGCTACAATGCTGCGTACGCTATCGCCGACGGAGCAACATGGTGTTGCTCTGGGGTTCATCATGAAGGAGCAGCGTGACGCTGCTTCCTCAGTGACGGCGTCGTCAGGGACGACACCGCGTGCTCAACCATTAAAGTTGAGCGTAAGCAATTACGTGGGAAGAGAGGGCGAGCCTCTCCTCCGATGGCTTGTCGAACTCGACACAGCCATAGCGGCTCGACGTATCGTCGACCCGCTGTCGAAGGTCGCGTTCGCCATGTCCTGCCTTGGCGGACGCGCAAGGAGTTGGGCGTATGGACGCCGACTCTCCGATCCTACGTGCTTCAGCACGTACGAAGTGTTCAAAGAGGAGCTCAAACAAGCGTTTGAGCCCCCGCAAACGAGTTCCGGTCGAGGGCGGAGTTCCTCGACCTTCAGCAGGGTAAGCATGACGTCCATGCTTACGCGCAGCGCGCACGATATTTGGTATCAAATATCGTGACTAACCAATTGACGAGGCGACCAAGGTCGTCACGTTCATGAAGGGGCTTGGAGATGGGCCTGTGAAGACCTATCTCTTCCGAGAGTAACCGAGTACTCTCGAAGCTGCAATCACTCTTGCCATGCAAGAAGAGTTTAGCCTGCGGCAGGCTAAACTCCATGTAAACGTACCGAGGCCGCAACCGCGCCCGGTAGCGAGGACGGGAGGTCCGGAGCCAATGAACCTCTCGAGCGCAACAACTGCTGGTTACCAGCAGCAGGGGAGGTAACGTGCGATGCTTCCGCTGCGGAAGGATCGGTCACTTTGCACGGGAGTGCACAGCTCCCATGCCCCCTGGAGGTGGCCGTCGTGGCGATGCTAGACATCGCCGCGGACCAACAAAAAACGCGAACATCCAGTAGGCGCGGGGCGCCCTACTGGTAATGCAGTCGCGCGTGCCGACATCGGGCACGCAACACTGAGGACTGTAGCCCCAGTGAGACCAGCTCTCACTGCAAGAAACAAGATGACAGGCCAAACCTAGTCATCTTGAAGGTTTACTCGAAGAGAGCGAGTGACTCTCTTCGAGCATTGGTAGACTCAGCCGCGTCGAACAACTTTGTTCGACTACGAAGCCTGTCGAGACTTGACTTCGAGGAGGTAGATACACCTCGAAGTCTTCTGGAGGTACGACTGGCAACAGGTGCCATCGTGAAGACCGAGAAGCGCGTCGTGAACGTGCGCTTCTCGTACAAACAACAAGTGTTTGTCGAGCACTTTATCGTCCTGGACCTGGACGATAAGTTCGACGTGGTAATGGGCATGCCGTGGCTTGCACGGCATGATCCGGTAATTGACTGGAAGAAGCGCACGCTCGTGCGCTTCGGACGCGACAGCGGAACAGAGAGCGATGGCCCTGTTACCGCAGCGCACGCACCAGCAGGTGCGCGCGGCTCACCAGTCGAGACAGCGCTTTATGCCGCTGTCCCGGAGTGCCCAAGAAGTGCGCGAGGGCGCGCACAAGTGAAACCAGCGTCGGCAATGCTGCCGACGTCGGAAGAAAAAGATGTGTTGGTTCCGGGAACCAACACCCACGTTCAAGCGTGTAAGGGACAGTCCCTGACCGGAAGAGGTCAGGTCGACAACGACGCGTCGGCTCCGGGAGCCGACGCACCCTCGGTCATGAGGGGCTCCGCCAATGAATGGCGTCGAGGTGACGTAGGCGTGTCAACTCCGGGAGTTGACGCTGCAAACAGTGCGGACGGTTGCAAACGTACCGCACTGACGCAATTTAGAATGCTGTCGTGCAGCCGGGCTGCACGACGAAGCGTCATGCGATCAAGCCGGGCTTGATATCGCGCGCCCGCAGACAGGGTCTGCCGGCGAAGGACACATTACCGTGCAGCCGGGCTGCACGAAGGAAAATGCGGTCAAGCCGGGCTTGATACCGCGCGCCCGCGGACAGGGTCCGCCGGCGAACGACTGTCCACGGCCGGGCCTGGACCAGAAGAACAACTGTGCGGAGCCCGGGCTCCGCACAACAAGAAGACGGCGCAAGCGGAAAACGCTGCGCAAGTCTCGGTCCGGGACCGAGACGCAACAAGAGCAGTCTGCTGGGCAGACTGCGGCGGTGACGCCGAATGTCAAGACGCTAAGCGTCTTGACGCGCACCGATACTGGATTCCAGTATCGTGACATGGAACTCGCTAGTCCTCCGACGATGGCGTCGGAGTTGACTTCGCTTCCACCCATGAGCTGGAAGCGCTTCACGCGCGACTTGCACGATGGACGCATCGAGCAAGTCTGTGTTCTTTCGGACAGCGAAAGAACGGCGAGCGAGAGCGAAGAGCTGAGGCAGCTCTTCATGGGAAGTACCACTGAGAGTGAAGACACTCTCAGTGCGAAGACGAAGCGAGAGCGCTTCGAGGAACAAGGTTGGGACTCGCTGAAGTCGAGTCCCTATTACGAATTGTTGAGGGAATACAAAGACGTACTCCCGGAAGAGATTCCTGCGGAGCTTCCGCAGGATAAGGGCATTCAGCACGAGATTGATCTCGTGCCGGGCACGAAGTACTGTGTCACGCGGTAGTGGCCACTGCCGCGTGTAGTGGGTCTAACTTGACTCACTACTTTAGCTTACACGTTGCGCAACGTGTATGAGGAAGCGTAAGTACTTAGTAATTACTTAGGTTAATTATATGTGAATACACAAATATAAGTTAAGTAAGAAAGGATTCCAAGTGACTTTGATTAGGTAAAATGAGAACTGTATTGTTTGTAAATTGATCTTCCTCTAAAAGCTGCTAAAACTGTTTATCATCTATGAAAGGGTTGGCAGCGGCTGGCTGTCAGAGCCCCGCTAATATGCATGTCTCTGATTGGTAGAAAGATGCTGCTTTCTACCAATAGGATATTTTGGGTATGTGTGGACCACTCACTGTGGTGGTCCACTTCAATGTATCCATCGGTGTGTCTTACACCAATGTGAGGAAGTATCCAAAACGTTTAACAGATAACCTATCTGTTAAATTCACAAGTGGCTTGCAGCCACTTGTACGTGTAACCCCGTTACACCATCCCCCCTTAAGGTTAGACGCGCGGGTTCCCGCACGTCAATCTTTGGAATTGACCATTCGTCAATTCTCCGCGTTTGGAGAAGAAATCCGCGCTCATTCAACGATGAGCGCGCCTCAGAAGAAGTCCGCAAAGTCGATGGGGAGTCATCTCTCCATCGACGACGACGATGAAGACATGGAGGGCGAGGAGGACTCGCCCTCAAAGCGTAAAGACTCAGTGTCGAGCGAATCGCTCGACCCTCACGCCAAGAACGTTCGCCCGCGTGAAGGGGACGAATCGGACGCTTCGAGTTCGAAGCGTTCGCGTACTGAGAGTGATACCCCACTCGCTTCAGCTGGGGCTCTCAGTACTCCGCGCGCTGCTGCTGCAGCGCGTGATGTTAAAGCTCAGGGCTCTCCGCGCGCTGCGCCTGCAGCGCGCGATCCATGGATGCCGTCCGCGTCCGAGATCGCGGACCGGTTTGGGAACTCGGTACCTCCGAATGAGGTGCCGCTGTACGTATGCAGCGCCATCAAAGATGACGCTGTGGCTGCTGAGCTGCACTTTGATGCGGAAACGCATCAAAGGCGCGATACTACATCGGACTCTTTCATGAGCTCCGATGGTTTCCAAAGCAAGAAGACATCTTCTCGCAGCAAAGTGCCCGAATGGCAGGCACTTTGTCAAAGCTGGAACGCCTTTGTTGAAAACTTCAACAAGAGGCCGAGTGCTTACCGTGATCGGATTAAGCAAGCGCGTGATCGCTTTGAGACGTACTCGAAGCGTGGAAAGCTGGAGCAACTTCATGTTGCTGCTGAGGAGGCAAATGTGCCGTGCGCTGTGCCCGAGGGCTTTCAGTGCACGAAGTGCTTTCCAGGCGCGGTCCGCTTGAGCGACCGCGACCTGAACGGGTACACGTCGTTCCGTGTGCCCGAGAGTCTCAAAGAGCTCCGTGCTAAGTTCTTAGCACGTGAGGGTTCGGGCGCTAGCGATGATCGCAGCGCTCGTGTTACTTCCGCTGCGCCAGCGCATACTGCTCTTCGTACGCCCTCACCATTTCCGGGACGTCCTCCAGCAAGACGTTCCGCGGTTCCCATGTATCTCGATGGGGAGGAAATTCTCTCCAACGAATACGAAAACGAGCCCCTTGAGGGTTCGTTTTCGGGATACTATGGTCAACAATCCGCTCAACAATCCAGCGGGTTGAGCCGCGGGCGTCACGGATCGGCGGTGGCGGGGGTGGGAACACGCCCCGGGTATGATCAGCCCCGGGCTGATCAGTATGCCTCTCCACGACCGGGCGACCGCCGTGGAGCGTCTGCAGGGCGCTGAGTTCGCCGCCCTGAAGCAGGAGCCGGCGAACCAGAAGGCCCAAGTCGCGGCGGTCTCGCAGACCGCCTCGAATATCCAGGTCGAGCTGGGGACCCAGATGAAGGGGTTGCTCCAGCGCGTCCGCGCGCTGGAGGAGAGGTTGCTCGTCGCCGAGGCCAAGTCCTCCGCTTCTGCCTCGGCTCCTGCCGAGGCTTCGGGTCAGCCGAGCTAGATGGCTCGTGCTGCCGGTATGGCTTCAGCCGTCCGACGTAAAAGGTCGGATGGAGGCGCATGCTAGACGGTATGTCTAGCGTGTATGCGTTGCCGTGCCGTGCCAACACAGTGAACGGCCCGATGAAGCGCGGAGCAAGCTTGCTTGCTCCGAAATCCGAAACTGCATGTCAAGGCAGGTTTTGTGTAGCTAACAAAACTAATGAACCAACTTTAAATTCATTTTGTGTTGCCTCTGCCCGCATTGTCTGCGTTCAGCTTCTGTTGATCAACAGAAGCTGCTATTATGTCTTGGACAAACCGAATCACGGCTTGTCTTTTGGTGATGAAACTGATTGCATCCGAGCTGAAGTCATTCAGCTCGCTCTCCGCTAGAGGCCCGGCCTCTGCGTGGTTTCTTGCGGTGTCTGCGCCCTGCGCAGACCCGTGGTCGTTAACCTTGTTGTTGGGGGACTCTGCGCCCTGCGCAGACTCATGTGGTTTGTCCATTGTTGCAGCTGACACTGTGCAAGTGTCAGCGGTTTCTCTGCGGCTGCTGTATTGCAGTCGTAGATCCTCCCCACTTAAGTGGGAGCCATCACTCCGAGTAAACTCGGTAGACGTGGATGCCGCATGGCATTCACGTAGAACGGTGTATGCCCTGTCGAGGCATGCACTGAGTTATTGATGGCAAACTCTGCCATCGGTAAGCACTCGCTCCAGTAGTGGAACGAGTGAGCGTAGCTCTTCAACATATCGACGAGCACGCGATTCACGCGCTCGGTTTGACCGTCCGTCTGCGGATGATCCGCAGTCGACATGGAAAGCTGGCTCCCAAGAAGTGTAAACACTTCTTGCCACAGGTGCGCTGTGAAGCGCGGGTCTCTGTCCGACACGATGTCGGACGGCATGCCATGGTGTTTGAACACCATGTCGACGAGCAGACGGGCCGTCTGCTTCGCGGTCACCTCTGCTGGCACCGCAGCAAGATGTACCATTGTAATGGACTGGTGGCGCAATCCGGCTACTGTGGAGCAGATGCGCTTAGCGGTGAATGCGCAGACGACAGACGTGGACGTGGACGACGGGATGCAGACGTGAGCACGACCGAAGTGAAGTCAGTGTACGCTGGATCCGGCGGGTACGGCACCTTGAAGTACCTCGTGGAGGCCAGATCTGCTGCACGGAACGATGGCGGCGCACGACGGAGAGCCGACAGAACCGAATTTGCGCCGCAAGACGCAAGCAGAACCGAATTTGCGACGGCAGATGCAAGCAGAATCCAATTTGCGCCGCAAGACGCAAGCAGAACCGAATTTGCGGCGGAGGACGCACGAAGACCGCGGCAAGACACCGGAACGACAGCGAGCGAGCTGTGACGAGACGAGAACGAGAACGAGACGAGAACGAGAGCGAGACGAGTACGAGTACGAGTTGACCGCAGGAGACGAGCTCCTGAGGACTGCGTGACGAGAACGAGACGAGCGCAACGCGTGAAGTGGTGGCTGAGTCACTGCTGAGCACTGTTGCTGGACGTGTGGCTGGGCGACCGATTGGGTTTCAGGCGGTATCGGACGTGGGTGGGAGCAACGGCGGACGAGTACGGTCCGGGGGTGTTCCAGAAGCGTCTCGGTGCGGGATCTGGGGACAGTTGGTGGTCTAGTTGCTAAGACAGTAAGAGGAGTTGCGAACGAGTAGATTGTTGGCTTAGGCTAGCGTCTATTTACTAACGAGAAATACCAAAATTGGAGCGGACGCGGCGCAGGCGGACGCTCCGGCAGGGGGGAACCAAGTGGTTCCTGACGGCCATCGACGGTGTTAAGTTGAAGCCGCGGCGGACAAACGACCACCGCAGCGTAGCTATACGATCTGCCCCACGACCAGGCAAGATAAGAGGTCCGTTACATGGTGGTCATACAGGGGCCTCAGCCAACGAGAACGAGCACGATGACGACTTTGACGTCCACGAGAACGAAGCCCATGACGAGATCCGGCAAGACGCGCCGATTCCAGCGCACTGTCAGTGACGTGATAGCGCGAAATGATGATGACGGCGACGACAACGCGAACGACGATGAAGAGCAGAAGAGAGACGACCACGATGAGCAGGCGCGGCCACGCCGAGACCCAGGCAATGACGTTGACCAAGCACCGGCAGGCGGGCATCAGGAGCAAGCATCGGCTCCATCAGCTGACGAGACGGCGCCCACGGTGGAGGATCCTGATGACGAAGGGACGTGCGACGAGTCGTCGCCGGAAGCACCACGGATGACGACAGGCGCAGGTAGCGAAGAAAGTGAAGGACGAGCGGAACCCACACCAACGATGGAGGTCGCGACCCTCGCGACGGCACTCCAGCAACTAACAGCGGTGGTGGCGGGCTTGCAGGCGCAAGTGATCTCCGTGACGACGCGGGACGAGCCTCTCCAGCCCAGCCAACCAACGAATGACGATCGACGCAGGACTACCGGCAATTCGATGCCTATGGCGGCGGCGGTCACGACGGACGAGCAGACTCTGGTGGGTGTGCACCAGCGTGAGATGAACAGGCAACCTCCGGTGGCAACGGAGACGACGAGTGAGACGCGAATGACGGCAGCAATGAGTGAACGACGGGGTGAAGCGCCTCGGTCGGCGATGGTGGATGTTGCGGCAGAAGCGACGTCTGGCACGACGCCATCCTCCGAGATGACGGCGATGGCTACCGCCGTGCAGCAACTCACAGCGATGGTGGCTCAGCTTCAGCCAACGAGTGGCGGTGGTCAGCAACCCAGCAACCAGCGGACGACACGACGAGTAGCACGGACGACGAGGGCCGCTGCTGGACCCCCTGACGACGAGGGCAGCGAGTCGTCCGAATCGAGTGAAGACCGCCCGAGCAGTGACGACGATGTGAGTGATGATGACGGTGATGGAGACAATGATTCGTCTGATGATGAACCCCGTGGACGGCGTGATCGGAGAGAACGACGCGGTCGACGTGAACGACGCCATGAATCGGTGAAGCGGAGCGTGAAGGACCTGGAACTCCCCACGTTCACCCCTTCGCCGACGGTGTCAGTGTCAACCTGGATTGATCGTGTAGATCTAGCGTTGAAAGGTGCTGAGGAATCGGGCCGAGGCCAGTGGTCTGACCAAGCACTGTATTTCATTATGGGCAACAAGCTAATGGATGACGCAGCTAAGTGGTGGGTGAACATGAATCGACGCTTGTCGCCGCGGAAAAGAACATGGACCAACCTCAAGAAAGCGTTGCTGAGGCGCTACGCTGAGAAACTGGACAAGTCAGCGGCAGAATGGCGAGTGAGTATGCGCCGAATGATGCCAGGAGAGACGTACGCGGATTTTGCAGCTGGGCTTCGAGACGTAGTCGGTCGCAACAGGGTCGGTGAGCGTGTGTTGCTTGCTCAGTTCTACAGATGCCTGGACAAGACCACTAAAAGCTAGTGAAGCAAGCTCCCAAACCTGCCACGCTTGAAGAAGCAGTCGACAAAGCTACTGACATTGACGATCCGATGGACAATGTAGCTCAAGGGATGATGAATATTGGATTACCATGGGCCACTGCACCCAGTCCCTATCTGATTCCTATGGCTGGAACTACGGGCCAGACGATGGTGGTTCCCGGTATTGGCGGCACGGGTCTCCCAACGGCGATCACGGGCTCAACTATGGCGACAACGAACAACGGAGTAGTGACGCAGAGCGAAGTGGGCCAGGTGGCGTTGTTCACCAACCCACAGGGCATCTACAATGCGTGGTCTGGCACGTGGGACCCTCCTCCAGGTCACAAGTGGAACGGTAAATACTGGTACGAGCCTATGAAGACAGAGCGGAAGCGGTCGACGACGGCGGCTAGCAAACCAGCAGCTACGAAGCCCCAGGCGAAGACCAAGTCGAAGCGAGAGCCAATGGTGTCGAGTGGCGATGAGTCGGATACGAGGCCGAGGAGGAAACGGTTCAAAGCGGCGGTGAAACAAGTCGCTGGCGACAAGGACGGCGGAGACGCGCGAACGACGCGCAACATGAGCGGTGGGCAGAACGACGGTGGTCAGCGCGGCAACACCGCGTGTTTTCAGTGCGGCCAGTTGGGTCACTGGTCGACTCGATGCCCGAACGGATCGAAGTGTTTTGCCTGCCATAAATCGGGGCATTATGCGAGGACGTGCCCTGACGCGGAGGCGAAAGCACGCAACGATGCATACCTGCAGTCGCGAGTACGGCAAGTCAAGGCCTCGGCGGAAAACGAGGAGCGGACGCAGTAACGGGGTTACGGCGTTCGACGCGGAACGAGGATCCCCGGCGAATGAGGAACGCGAAGTGTGATGGCGGTACGGCACATGAGCAGTTGATGACCGAGATGCGGAGCGGCCAAGAGGCAATGAACGACGAGCCAGTGGCGACGGTTCGGCGGAAAAATCGCCAACAGGTGTCGAACGAGGGCTTTGCGGCCAAGGTTCGAGGAACGGACGGACTAGGATCGAGATACGGTGACGACTTGACGGTGGCCTCAGTGCGAACGACGAGGACTACTACGAGCAGTACCAAGATCGGCGTGGACGAGATGGTGGACGAGATGCATGCGTCAGTGGCCGTGCGCGACGAAGAGCGTGCGACACGCTACGTGGATACAGTGAGACCGGCAATGGCAGCAGTACGCTTCGTGCGTGGGGAACGTGAGCGCGAGCTACGAGACGACGCCGCTGGTAGTGGCAGTGGTAACCGACGTGATGGTGGTGCACGGAGTGGCGACGGAGACCAACAGCATACTGGAGAAGGCGGCAACCGGTCCAAGACCGGAGAAGGCGGCGACCCTTCTAAAACTGGAGAAGGCGCAGCGGAGCCGACGCGAGTTGGCACCGTGGTGGCGAAGATCAGCGCAATAGTGACGCCGGCCTCAAGACGAGACGTAGAGATGGACGACGAGCGCATGGGTGACGAGTGCAAGCCGCAGCTTGACGCTGGCAAGGCGACGAGCGACGGGTACGAGCAGGAGCTCGACGCACACACGGCGGTGTGCGACGAGCATGAGTTAAAGTCCGACGCGTGTGAGAGTGCGATCGGCGAGCGCGATGTGGAGAACGGCAACCTGAGCTGCGAAGCGACGGAGCCGAGCGGCAGTAGCACCGACTTCGACACGAAGCTCGGCGAGTTGGCGCAGACGACCGACGAGCGCGAGATAGCGCGAGATGAGAGCGAGCATACGACGAACATGGTGGAGGCGGACTCGGACTTGGCATCTGATCGGGTGCACGACTGCGCAGTACGCGGACAGCGAGACCAAAGACATGAGTGCGGCCTCGGCGAGCGACGCTGGCAACGCTGAAACGGCGGGCGACGCGCAGGACGGCAGTGATGCGTCGGGCGGCGAAAGCCTGAAGGAAGCGGTGGCACGAGTACGGCTGGCAAGACGCAAGGTACGCAAGCAAGCCAAGCGTCAGCGGGTCAGGCTCCTGATGGCACGGCGACAGCGTGTCAAGAAAGAAGATGCTGACGAGCAGCAACGAGCGGCTGACGAGCAGCGTGTAGTACGGCAGCGCGTGGCGGAAGATGTCCTGGCGCAACTCGATGCGAGGCGGTCGCAGCGGCTGCACGGCAGCGCAACGAGCAGTAACGGACGGCACAGTGGAGCCGCCAGAGTGAGTTTGGTGAAGCATCGGCGTGAAGGCGCCGTGGCGACGCAGAATGACACGGTGGAGTACGTCGGTGCGGACGACGGACTTCCCACTGCGTTGATGCAAGTGGCTGGTGTGACCCGGCAGGTGAAACTGGACAGCGGAGCACGCTTCACGGTCGCTGGTACTGAGTGGATGCAGTACGGTGATCGCATTGACAAAGCAGCCCCGGTGGAATTTGTGGAAGGCATCGGCGGGTTCTTGCTCGATGTGGTAGGCGTATGGAGGTTTGAACTCCGTAGTGTGTTTGATGAAGTGATCACCATTGAGGCATGCATTATCTCTGGGTGCACGGACGAGTTCTTGGTAGGCGTCGACTTCATGCGGACGCATGGCGCTACCATGGATTTCGAGCGTAGCGAGGTGAGGTACATCGAGAGCGGCCGGTCGGTGGTGATACCTTTCCGCACGTATGATGGAGAAGGGCGTGGTCGAATCGCTGTAGTGCGCATGGCGAGGAAGACGCAGTTGGACAAGTTTATGGTGACGCCCGTGGAAGTGGCGGTAACCGCGAAGGACGGTGAGAACGGCATATTCATCCCGACGAAGCATACGGGAGCTGTAATGTTGGCCCCGACGGTGACTACGGTGAGGAACGGCAAGGCCTTGGTGCCCGCGATCAACGCGAACGGTGAAGAGTCGCGACTCCCCACTAAGAAAGAACTCGGTAGATGGATACCGCTCGACCAAGACGTGACGATGCTGCAAATGAACGGTGAACTACGACGAGAGCGAGTCAGTGCTTGGCTCGACGAGCTCGGCAGAGATGGCGGTGGCGAGCCACTCGAGAACGAACAAGATGTGAACGTTGGCGTCGATGATGAAGAAAGCAAGCAGTTGATTATTAAGTTGTTACGAGTCTACCGGCAGCTGACAGCGAGCACTGGTGATTGCCCGCCAGCCACTGCCCTAGCTACTGAACACCATATTAACACGGGTGATGCAGCACCCATAATGTTGAAACGCCGACGGCAGGCACAGTCTGAGGACGAGGTGATTGAGTCGAACGTGAGGAAAATGCTAGCAGCCGGTGTGATTGAAGAAGGTGACGGCGCGTGGGGGTTTCCTGTCGTTCTTGTGAAAAAGAAGGATGGAGAAGTTCGATTCTGCGTTGATTATCGAGCACTCAACAAAGTAACACGCAAGGATGTCTATCCCCTACCAAGAATTGATGAAACGCTGGAGGCATTAGGTGGAGCTTTATTGTTTAGCACGCTAGACCTAAAAGCAGGCTACTGGCAAATTCGAATGGCGGCGAGTGACAAGGAGAAGACTGCGTTCACGACCAAGCAAGGCCTGTACCAATTCGTACGGATGCCTTTTGGCCTGACCAACGCACCATCAACGTTCCAACGTATGATGAATAGCGTTCTTCGTGGATTAACATGGATAACATGTTTAGTCTATTTGGATGATATTATTGTCTACACGAGAGGCGGGATTGAGCGTCATGTAGTGGAGCTTGCGTGTGTCTCGGAACGGCTAGCAGAGGCTGGATTGACTTTAAAGCTGAAGAAGTGCATGCTCGCTACGCGTAGGATGGAGTACTTGGGGCATGAACTAAGCTCGGACGGCGTACGGCCGCTCGAACGACTTGTGTCCGCGGTGCGAGAGTTTCCGCAGCCTCAAAATGATGTCGAAGTCAAGCGATTTGTACACTTAGCGGGATATTATCGCCGATTCATCGAAGGGTTCGGTACGATTATGGCACCTATGACGAAGCTACTAAGAAAGAGTGTGGAATGGGAATGGACGGAAGCTCAACAAACAGCTTTTGAGTACGTGAAGGCGATGCTAACTACCCAGCCCTTGCTGATCTATCCCGACTTTAGATTACCGTTTCGCGTAGTGACCGATGCGAGTACGATCGGACTTGGAGCATGTCTGATGCAAGACTGTGGTAATGGATGGCAACCTGTTGCGTACGCTAGCAAAGTCAATAGCGAAACTGAAGCGAAGTATGGCATTACGGAGTTAGAGTGCCTAGCGGTGGTGTGGTCTATTAAGTTATTTCGACCCTACTTGTACGGACGTAGATTCACCATCGTGACCGACCATTCGGCCCTCAAATGGTTGATGATGAGTCCAAACTTGACTGGGAAACTGCACAGATGGGCGTTAACGCTGCAGGAGTTCGACTTCAGCGTAGAATACCGGCCCGGTAGCACCAATGTAGTTGCAGACGCCCTTTCACGAGCACCGACGACAGTACCAGTATTGGCGGCACTTGGGCGACGACGGAGAACGAAGCAGCATGCGACGGCCCGAGAAAAGACGGCTGGCGACGCGACTCGATGGGGACGAGCGGTGGTGGCCGAGTGTGACACGGTGGCGATGGCGAAGAACGCGAGAGACACCCTGGTGACGGACGATGAGAATGTGAGCAATGGCGACGGCGAGCCATTGACGACAGCGTGGAGTGCTAGGGCGACGGTTTACAACAGCTCGACCAAGTCGAGCACGACGAAGATCATGACGGCGGTCTGCGTAGACGATGAGCACGGCGCCGGTGAGGCGAGCTTGTCCGGAGCAGCTGTGGACGGACTGGCCACGAGCACGAGAGCGGTGCCGCCGGATGAGGACAGGATGGCGACGACGGACGGACGCGCAGCGAAGACGATGGTCGCGGCGCCGAGCGTGAAGAGGTCCACGACAAGAACCATGAGAAGACCGGTGACGGTGTCGAGACGACGACTAGTGACGGACGAAACGATGGCGGCGATGTCGCGACGAGAGGCGCTACGCAGGACTCCTGCAGAGTCTCGCGAAGTGAGGCTTGACGTAGCATTGGCATGGCAGGAGGACGGCCAAGCCAAGCAACGCCAACAGACGAGAATGAGGTCGGCGAACGCAACGAGAACGAAGGTTGCTATCCCGACGACAACGATGATGACGAGCACGGGCACGGCGAACGCCGCGGACCCTGCGACGATGACGATGATGAGTGCGGGCACGGCGAACGCCGCGGACCCTGCGACGATGACGATGATGAGTGCGGGTCCGGCGAACGCCGCGGACCCTGCGACGATGATGATGACGAACGCGGGCACGGCGAAAGCCGTGGAGCCTGTGCTGACGACGACGAGTGTGGGCACGGCGAAAGCCGCAGACCCGACGACGATGATGATGACGAGCGCGGGCACGGCGAACGCCGCGGACCCTGCGATTATGATGATGACGAGTACGGGCACGGCGAAGGCCGCGGACCCGACGACGATGGTGCTGACGAGCGCGGATGCGACGATGACGAAGGTCGCAAACCCGATAACGATGACGAGAATGACGTCGGAGAATGCGATGATGACGAAGGTTGCAACCCCGACAATGACGATGGCGGGAGACACGGACGCGACGAAGACGAAGGTCGCAGTCTCAACAACGCCGATGAGAACGATGACGAGTGCGGTCGCGACGAGAGCAGAGGCAGCGGTGCCATTGAAAATGACAGCAACGCCATGGCGACGTGAGCAACCACCTCGGGCGACGAAGACGCCGAGCAGGCAGCAGCAGGCTGAGCACCACGGCGATGACGATGACCACGAGCGGACAGTAGCCACGACTGGCACGTCGACGAATGGGCGGCGGAGGAACGAAGAGTCGACGGCGAGAAGCGCTATACGGCCGAGAAGACGGGCGAAGACGACACGGGACGACGAACGCCGGACGGCGACACCGAGTGGTGACGCAGCGAGACGAACGCCGACTGCGAGCAGCGAGAAGAAGTCGCGCCTTGCGACGAGCACCACGACGAATAGCACACGCGAGCGGAGCAGGACTACGAGTGCGATGCCGCGTGGGACGACTGGTACGGCGGGTGGCGGATTAGAACCAGCACCGTCGATACGCGGTGGAGATGGCAGCAAGACGATGGAAGACGCGTTGGCCAACAAGGTCACGACGGAACGAGTCGCGCAGCATGCGAACGAGCGCGTGCGGCAGCGAGAGCGAGGGCCTACGCTCCAGCTGACGGATGATGAGATCATGAGGGCGCAAGCCAAGAGTCGGATGGTACAACGAATAGTGAAAGCAGGCGAGCACGGAGGCATGAAGGTCGAGATGCGGCATGGATTGGTGCTAATCGATACGAAGGACGGTCGACGAGTGATATTACCGCCGGAGTTGTGGGCTATAGTGTTCAAAGAAGCACACGATTCCGTGTGGGCGGGGCATCTGCGTGCACCCCATACCCATGCACGAATCGCACGAGTCTATTGGTGGCCGGGCTTACTGCGTGAAGTGAAGCAGTGGGTTCGAGGATGTCAAGAATGCGGTAGTCGGAAGGCACGACCACGTGAGGTGGTGCCTCCACTAAGAAGCATTAGAGGAGGTGATGTCGGCGACAGATGGGCCTTAGACGTCGCTGGGCCCTTGCCAGCGAAAGAAGGTGGGGCACGGTATGTGATTGCCGCGGTGGAATATGTAACGCGGTATGTAGTGGCAGCGGCGGTGAAGCAGCACGAAGCAGAGCACGTGGCGGAATTTTTGATGCGCCAAGTGGTTCTACGATTCGGCCCGTTCCGTGAATTGCTGACGGATGGAGCGCCGGAATTGACAGGGAAAGTGATTGAAAAGTTGGTCGCCATGCTACAGGCACAGCAGGTGAACCCTGTGCCATACAGACCACAGATGATCGGCTTAGTGGAACGATTTCACAGGACATGGAAGGACTGCGTAGCAACCTATATGCACGAAGACGAGCAGAGAGACTGGGATGTGTGGTTAGATTTTGCGGTTTATGCCTATAACTCGGGGCAGCACACCACCGTGAAGCTATCGCCTAATGAATTAATGATGGGCCGCAAGTTGAAGAGTCCGAACGACTTGCTACGAGTGACGAGCGTCGCGGAGGCTGGAGAGATGACAACCTACCACCGACGGCTAGTCGCTGCGATGCGAAGCAGCCATGTGATCGCTGAGAAGGCGAGGGTGCGTGAGCAAGCACGTCAAGCGAAGTACTACAACCGCAAAACGAAACAGAGACGGACGTTAAAACCGGGCGACCGGGTTTGGATGTATCGGCCGCCGAGAGGGCCCAAAACATCTAAATTCGTACACCAATGGGTTGGACCGCTACGGGTGATTGAACCAGCGGGGTACGACAATTTTCTGGTTGAGCACGAGGACGTGGAAGGAGAACCTGAGAGGCATATCGCACACGTGTCTTTCCTGGTGACCTATTATTATCCTACAGAGTTGCTAAAACGAGCGGCGACTGACATCGCCGAGCAACTGGAATATGAAGAGCATGTCGAGGCGGAACCGGAGGCTGTACGAGCAGCGGCGGCACCGGTTAACGCAGCAACTGCGCGACGACGCCGAAAACGCAGCCAACGCGCAACGGTCGGCGCGAACGCAACGGAGCGAGCAAGTGAGTGGTTGGTGGAGATACGACGACGCCGACGACGGAACCGAGCAGGGCATTATGTCCTCGAGTACGAGTTACGGCCCGCGAGGAGCGGACCGCGCGTCGCAACGCAGGACGAACGACGATGGGTTTCCGCAGCAGAGTATGATCGGCTTTTCGAGTCCGTCAGAGTCGTGGAAGACTCTGGGGAGGAAGAAGGCGTGTAATGGACTGGTGGCGCAATCCGGCTACTGTGGAGCAGATGCGCTTAGCGGTGAATGCGCAGACGACAGACGTGGACGTGGACGACGGGATGCAGACGTGAGCACGACCGAAGTGAAGTCAGTGTACGCTGGATCCGGCGGGTACGGCACCTTGAAGTACCTCGTGGAGGCCAGATCTGCTGCACGGAACGATGGCGGCGCACGACGGAGAGCCGACAGAACCGAATTTGCGCCGCAAGACGCAAGCAGAACCGAATTTGCGACGGCAGATGCAAGCAGAATCCAATTTGCGCCGCAAGACGCAAGCAGAACCGAATTTGCGCCGCAAGACGCAAGCAGAACGTAATTTGCGGCGGAGGACGCACGAAGACCGCGGCAAGACACCGGAACGACAGCGAGCGAGCTGTGACGAGACGAGAACGAGACGAGAACGAGAACGAGACGAGAACGAGAACGAGAGCGAGACGAGTACGAGTACGAGTTGACCGCAGGAGACGAGCTCCTGAGGACTGCGTGACGAGAACGAGACGAGCGCAACGCGTGAAGTGGTGGCTGAGTCACTGCTGAGCACTGTTGCTGGACGTGTGGCTGGGCGACCGATTGGGTTTCAGGCGGTATCGGACGTGGGTGGGAGCAACGGCGGACGAGTACGGTCCGGGGGTGTTCCAGAAGCGTCTCGGTGCGGGATCTGGGGACAGTTGGTGGTCTAGTTGCTAAGACAGTAAGAGGAGTTGCGAACGAGTAGATTGTTGGCTTAGGCTAGCGTCTATTTACTAACGAGAAATACCAAAATTGGAGCGGACGCGGCGCAGGCGGACGCTCCGGCAGGGGGGAACCAAGTGGTTCCTGACGGCCATCGACGGTGTTAAGTTGAAGCCGCGGCGGACAAACGACCACCGCAGCGTAGCTATACGATCTGCCCCACGACCAGGCAAGATAAGAGGTCCGTTACACCATCTTGCTGAAACGGTCTACAAAGACCACAACACCGGTGTTCCCTCCGCTATCCGGGGGAATACCAAAGATGAAGTCCAAAGACATGGACTTCCAACACTCCGACGGAGTCGGTAGTGATTGCAGTGGAGCCTGCGCGAATGGCGCAGGCTTTACGCGTTGGCATACCTCGCAAGCACGGATGTACTTGCGCACCCACTTATACTGGTGGTGCCAGTAGAAGTCGCGCGTGAGAAGGACGTATGTCTTCTCACGTCCGAGATGTCCCGCAGTCGGGGCATCGTGATACTCGTACATGATCCTGAGTCGCAGGTCATGGTCATTTGGCACGACAACGCGATCCGCGTTGTCGTCGACTGCGTTGTAAAGTAGCAGTCCTTCGTGCACACGAAAGCGGTGTGCACGCGCTCGAAGGTGCTTGGGCAGCTTCTGACGGGACTTGTCAGAAGGCGCTGTGCCATAGGCCAGCAAGAGCTTCGCGTCCGCGTCGTGCGCGTACGCGGCCTTCACATCATCCAACAGAGATGATGTGGGTTTGCTCGATCGCATGGCGTCAATGGCATTGACGTCAACAGCTTCTGCATAGTCCGGCCGACGTGATAACGCGTCGGCCACTACATTCAATCTTCCGGGTTTGTATTCGACCCGGAAGTTATACTCCGCAAAGAATGAGAGCCATCTCGCCATTCTTTGTGAAATGTGTGGCGACTTCACTGCGGTACGCAGTGAAGCATGGTCGGTGTAGACCACAAATGGTCTACTTCCAAGCAAGTACACTCGGAACTTTGCGAGTGCATACTTCATGGCAAGGAGTTCCTTGTCATGCACCGGATAGTTGCGCTCAGCTGGCTTCAGCTGACGCGATTGGTAGTAGACGACACGATCACGGCCCTCGTGATCGTGCTGCATTAACGCGCATCCGATCGCGAAATCGGATGCGTCACACACTACGTGAAATGGGCGATCTTGGTCAGCCACTGCCAAGATCGGCGCCTCAGTCAAGCCCCGCTTGACTGCATCGAATGCCTTTTGGCAATCGGGAGTCCAATTCCACACAGCTTCTTTCTTAAGAAGCCGTGACAGCGGGCGGATTTTTCCCGCATAGTCCTCCACGTACTTGCACAAGTACGTGGCCAAGCCAAGGAACTGCCTCAGTTCCTTGACACTTGAAGGCGTTGGCCATTCATTTATCACTCTGACCTTTTCCGGGTCAGGGCGAACGCCATTCTTTCCGACGAGACACCCGAGGACGGGTATCTCGCTCGCCCCGAAGATACACTTCTTCAGGTTCGCGTAGAGCTTATGCTTTCGCATAAGCTCAAGTAGCTGCCGGAGATGCACCCTGTGCATCTCTACGTCGGTCTTCCCGTCCACAGCCCGGCTGTGGATGAATACATCATCGAAGTAGCTCGGTGCGAAGTCGCGCACCGAGCGCAACAAGTGCGTCACGCACCTGTTGAAAGTCGCAGGGGCATTCTTAAGCCCCTGTGGCATTACTAGCCATTCCCAGAGCATGCCGCTTGGCGTGCTCACTGCCGTGAGAGGGATATCGCTCTCACGCATTAGGATTTGATAAAAGCCATCTCGCAAGTCGAGAGCACTGTAAACGGTGCTCCCGGCCATCGAATCGATGATAACATCTTTTCGTGGTATCGGCGTCTGCGCCGGTACCGTCGCATCGTTCAGCTTGTTGTAGGCATGAACGATGCGCCATCCGCCCTGTGGCTTCTTGACACAGAACGTCGGAGCATGTGCGGGGACTTTGATTCCCGCACTTGTCCTGCTTTGCGACGACTTTCAAAGAAGTCGTCGATCGCTTTCACTTGCTCTCGCGGCAGTGGCCACTGCCGCGTGACACAGTACTTCGTGCCCGGCACGAGATCAATCTCGTGCTGAATGCCCTTATCCTGCGGAAGCTCCGCAGGAATCTCTTCCGGGAGTACGTCTTTGTACTCCCTCAACAGTTTGTAATAGGGACTCGACTTCAGCGAGTCCCAACCTTGTTCCTCGAAGCGCTCTCGCTTCGTCTTCGCACTGAGAGTGTCTTCACTCTCAGTGGTACTTCCCATGAAGAGCTGCCTCAGCTCTTCGCTCTCGCCTCGCCGTTCTTTCGCTGTCCGAAGAACGCAGACTTGCTCGATGCGTCCATCGTGCAAGTCGCGCGTGAAGCGCTTCCAGCTCATGGCTGGAAGCGAAGTCAACTCCGACGCCGTCGTCGGAGGACTAGCGAGTTCCATGTCACGATACTGGAATCCAGTATCGGTGCGCGTCAAGACGCTTAGCGTCTTGACATTCGGCGTCACCGCCGCAGTCTGCCCAGCAGACTGCTCTTGTTGCGTCTCGGTCCCGGACCGAGACTTGCGCAGCGTTTTCCGCTTGCGCCGTCTTTTCTTGTTGTGCGGAGCCCGGCTCCGCACAGTTGTCTTCTTGTCCAGGCCCGGCCATGGACAGTTGTTCGTCGGCGGACCCTGTCCGCGGGCACGCGGTATCAAGCCCGGCTTGACCGCATGTTTCTTCGTGCAACCCGGCACCACGGTAATGTGTCCTTCGCCGGCAGACCCTGTCTGCGGGCGCGCGATATCAAGCCCGGCTTGATCGCATAGCGCTTCGTCGTGCAGCCCGGCTGCACGACAGCATGCAAATTGCGTCAGTGCGGTACGTTTGCAACCGTCCGCACTGTTTGCAGCGTCAACTCCCGGAGTTGACACGCCTTCGTCACCTCGACGCCATTCATTGGCGGAGCCCCTCATGACCGAGGGTGCGTCGGCTCCCGGAGCCGACGCGTCGTTGTCGACCTGACCGCTTCGGGTCAGGGACTGTCCCTTACACGCTTGAACGTGGGTGTTGGTTCCCGGAACCAACACATCTTTTTCTTCCGACGTCGGCAGCATTGCCGACGTGGGTCTCACTTGTGCGCGCCCTCGCGCACTTCTTGGGCACTCCGGGACAGCAGCATAAAGCGCTGTCTCGACTGGTGAGCCGCGCGCACCTGCTGGTGCGTGCGCTGCGGTAACAGGGCCATCGCTCTCTGTTCCGCTGTCGCGTCCGAAGCGCACGAGCGTGCGCTTCTTCCAGTCTATCACCGGATCATGCCGTACAAGCCACGGCATGCCCATTACCACGTCGAACTTATCGTCCAGGTCCAGGACGATAAAGTGCTCGACAAACACTCGTTGTTTGTACGAGAAGCGCACGTTCACGACGCGCTTCTCGGTCTTCACGATGGCACCTGTTGCCAGTCGTACCTCCAGAAGACTTCGAGGTGTATCTACCTCCTCGAAGTCAAGTCTCGACAGGCTTCGTAGTCGAACAAAGTTGTTCGACGCGCCTGAGTCTACCAATGCTCGAAGAGAGTCACTCGCTCTCTTCGAGTAAACCTTCAAGATGACTAGGTTTGGCCTGTCATCTTGTTTCTTGCAGTGAGAGCTGGTCTCACTGGGGGCTGCAGTCCTCAGTGTCGCGTGCCCGATGTCGGCACGCGCGACTGCATTACCAGTAGGGCGCCCCGCGCCTACTGGATGTTCGCGTTTTTTGTTGGTCCGCGGCGATGCCTAGCATCGCCACGACGGCCACCTCCAGGGGGCATGGGAGCTGTGCACTCCCGTGCAAAGTGACCGATCCTTCCGCAACGGAAGCATCGCACGTTACCTCCCTGCTGCTGGTAACCAGCAGTTGTTGCGCTCGAGAGGTCCATTGGTTCTGGACCTCCCGTCCTCGCTACCGGGCGCGGTTGCGGCCTCGGCACGTTCACATGCAGTTTAGCCTGCCGCAGGCTAAACCCTTCTTGCGTGGCAAGAGTGATTGCAGCTTCGAGAGTACTCGGGTACTCTCGGAAGAGATAGGTCTTCACAGGCCCATCTCTAAGCCCTTCATGAACGTGACGACCTTGGTCGCCTCGTCAATCAGGTTAGTCACGATATTTGATACCAAATATCGTGCGCGCTGCGCGTAAGCATGGACGTCATGCTTACCCTGCTGAAGGTCGAGGAACTCCGCCCTCGACCGGAACTCGTTTGCGGGGGCTCAAACGCTTGTTTGAGCTCCTCTT
Organism: Phytophthora cinnamomi; assembly: GCF_018691715.1. NCBI lineage: Eukaryota > Oomycota > Peronosporomycetes > Peronosporales > Peronosporaceae > Phytophthora > Phytophthora cinnamomi. The sequence goes on from NW_027150964.1 coordinate 179,693, forward strand.
TGAACACTTCGTACGTGCTGAAGCACGTAGGATCGGAGAGTCGGCGTCCATACGCCCAACTCCTTGCGCGTCCGCCAAGGCAGGACATGGCGAACGCGACCTTCGACAGCGGGTCAACGATGCGTCGAGCCGCTATGGCTGTGTCGAGTTCGACAAGCCATCGGAGGAGAGGCTCGCCCTCTCTTCCCACGTAATTGCTTACGCTCAACTTTAATGGTTGAGCACGCGGTGTCGTCCCTGACGACGCCGTCACTGAGGAAGCAGCGTCACGCTGCTCCTTCATGATGAATCCCAGAGCAACACCATGTTGCTCCGTCGGCGATAGCGTACGCAGCATTGTAGCTATCGCCGCTTCTCCAGTGACTGTTGACAGTCGTTGGAGGGCCTCCCACTCTGGGTCAGACAGGTGGGGGCAGTCAGCGCGTGCAACATGCGTTGCAGGCGTGTTGGAGCTCTCCATGGGCACCTTCGTGCTCATGTGGTTCTCGGCTCCGCGTTCGTACACCGCGTACGAACGTCAAGCAGTCGGTCGTTGGACGGACTACAAAGTGCTACCAGGTGTAGTGGGTCTAACTTGACTCACTACTTTAGCTTACACGTTGCGCAACGTGTATGAGGAAGCGTAAGTACTTAGTAATTACTTAGGTTAATTATATTTGAATACACAAATATAAGTTAACTTAGACAAGACTCCAAAGCTATTAGTTTAGGTAAATTGAGAACTGTATTGTTTGTAAATTGATCTTCCTCTAAAATCTGCTAAAACTGTTTATCATCTATGAAAGGGTTGGCAGCGGCTGGCTGTCAGAGCCCCGCTAATATGCATGTCTCTGATTGGTAGAAAGATGCTGCTTTCTACCAATAGGATCTTTTGGGTATGTGTGGACCGCTCACTGTGGTGGTCCACTTCAATGTATCCATCGGTGTGTCTTACACCAATGTGAGGAAGTATCCAAAACGTTTAACAGATAACCTATCTGTTAAATTCACAAGTGGCTTGCAGCCACTTGTACGTGTAACCCCGTTACACCGCGAGAACAAGTAAAAGCAATCAACGACTTCTTTGAAAGTCGTCGCAAGCAGGACAAGTGCGGGAATCAAAGTCCCCGCACAGTGCTCCGACGTTCTGTGTCAAGAAGCCACAGGGCGGATGGCGCATCGTTCATGCGTATAACAAGCTGAACGATGCGACGGTACCGGCGCAGACGCCGATACCGCGAAAAGATGTTATCATCGATTCGATGGCCGGGAGCACCGTTTACAGTGCTCTCGACTTGCGAGATGGATTTTATCAAATCCTAATGCGTGAGAGCGATATCCCTCTCACGGCAGTGAGCACGCCAAGCGGCATGCTCTGGGAATGGCTAGTAATGCCACAGGGGCTTAAGAATGCCCCTGCGACTTTCAACAGGTGCGTGACGCACTTGTTGCGCTCGGTGCGCGACTTCGCACCGAGCTACTTCGATGATGTATTCATCCATAGCCGGGCTGTGGACGGGAAGACCGACGTAGAGATGCACAGGGTGCATCTCCGGCTACGCAGAGCTTATGCGAAAGCATAAGCTCTACGCGAACCTGAAGAAGTGTATCTTCGGGGCGAGCGAGATACCCGTCCTCGGGTGTCTCGTCGGAAAGAATGGCGTTCGCCCTGACCCGGAAAAGGTCAGAGTGATAAATGAATGGCCAACGCCTTCAAGTGTCAAGGAACTGAGGCAGTTCCTTGGCCACGTACTTGTGCAAGTACGTGGAGGACTATGCGGGCAAGATCCGCCCGCTGTCACGGCTTCTTAAGAAAGAAGCTGTGTGGAATTGGACACCCGATTGCCAAAAGGCATTCGATGCAGTCAAGCGGGGCTTGACTGAGGCGCCGATCTTGGCAGTGGCTGACCAAGATCGCCCATTTCACGTCGTATGTGACGCATCCGATTTCGCGATCGGATGCGCGTTAATGCAGCACGATCACGAGGGCCGTGATCGTGTCGTCTACTACCAATCGCGTCAGCTGAAGCCAGCTGAGCGCAACTATCCGGTGCATGACAAGGAACTCCTTGCCATGAAGTATGCACTCGCAAAGTTCCGAGTGTACTTGCTTGGGAGTAGACCATTTGTGGTCTACACCGACCATGCTTCACTGCGCACCGCAGTGAAGTCGCCACACATTTCACAAAGAATGGCGAGATGGCTCTCATTCTTTGCGGAGTATAACTTCCGGGTCGAATACAAACCCGGAAGATTGAACGTAGTGGCCGACGCGTTATCACGTCGGCCGGACTATGCAGAAGCTGTTGACGTCAATGCCATTGACGCCATGCGATCGAGCAAACCCACATCATCTCTGTTGGATGATGTGAAGGCCGCGTACGCGCACGACGCGGACGCGAAGCTCTTGCTGGCCTATGGCACAGCGCCTTCTGACAAGTCCCGTCAGAAGCTGCCCAAGCACCTTCGAGCGCGTGCACACCGCTTTCGTGTGCACGAAGGACTGCTACTTTACAACGCAGTCGACGACAACGCGGATCGCGTTGTCGTGCCAAATGACCATGACCTGCGACTCAGGATCATGTACGAGTATCACGATGCCCCGACTGCGGGACATCTCGGACGTGAGAAGACATACGTCCTTCTCACGCGCGACTTCTACTGGCACCACCAGTATAAGTGGGTGCGCAAGTACATCCGTGCTTGCGAGGTATGCCAACGCGTAAAGCCTGCGCCATTCGCGCAGGCTCCACTGCAATCACTACCGACTCCGTCGGAGTGTTGGAAGTCCATGTCTTTGGACTTCATCTTTGGTCTTCCCCCGGACAGCGGAGGGAACACCGGTGTTGTGGTCTTTGTAGACCGTTTCAGCAAGATGGTACATCTTGCTGCGGTGCCAGCAGAGGTGACCGCGAAGCAGACGGCCCGTCTGCTCGTCGACATGGTGTTCAAACACCATGGCATGCCGTCCGACATCGTGTCGGACAGAGACCCGCGCTTCACAGCGCACCTGTGGCAAGAAGTGTTTACACTTCTTGGGAGCCAGCTTTCCATGTCGACTGCGGATCATCCGCAGACGGACGGTCAAACCGAGCGCGTGTACCGCGTGCTCGTCGACATTTTGAAGAGCTACGCTCACTCGTTCCAATACTGGAGCGAGTGCTTACCGATGGCAGAGTTTGCCATCAACAACTCAGTGCATGCCTCGACCGGGCATACACCGTTCTACGTGAATGCCATGCGACATCCACGTCTACCGAGTTTACTCGTAGTGATGGCTCCCACTTTAAGTGGGGGAGGATCTACGACTGCAATACAGCAGCCGCAGAAAACCGCTGACACTTGCACAGTGTCAGTTGCAACAATGGACAAACCACATGAGTCTGCGCCCTGCGCAGACTCCCCCAACAACAAGGCCAACGACCACGGGTCTGCGCAGGGCGCAGACACCGCAAAGAACCACGCAGAGGCCGGGCCTCTAGCGGAGAGCGAGCTGAATGACTTCAGCTCGGATGCAATCAGTTTCATCACCAAAAGACAAGACGTGATTCGGTTTGTCCAAGACACAATAGCAGCTTCTGTTGATCAACAGAAGCTGAACGCAGACAATGCGGGCAGAGGCAACACAAATGAATTTAAAGTTGGTTCATTAGTTTTCTTAGCTACACAAAACCTGCCTTGACATGCAGTTTCGGATTTCGGAGCAAGCAAGCTTGCTCCGCGCTTCATCGGGCCGTTCACTGTGTTGGCACGGCACGGCAACGCATACACGCTAGACATACCGTCTAGCATGCGCCTCCATCCGACCTTTTACGTCGGACGGCTGAAGCCATACCTGCAGCACGAGCCATCTAGCTCGGCTGACCCGAAGCCTCGGCAGGAGCCGAGGCAGAAGCGGAGGACTTGGCCTCGGCGACGAGCAGCCTCTCCTCCAGCGCGCGGACGCGCTGGAGCAACCCCTTCATCTGGGTCCCCAGCTCGACCTGGATATTCGAGGCGGTCTGCGAGACCGCCGCGACTTGGGCCTTCTGGTTCGCCAGCTCCTGCTTCAGGGCGGCGAACTCAGCGCCCTGCAGACGCTCCACGACGGCCACCCGGTCGTGGAGAGGCGCATACTGATCAGCCCGGGGCTGATCATACCCGGGGCGTGTTCCCACCCCCGCCACCGCCGATCCGTGACGCCCGCGGCTCAACCCGCTGGATTGTTGAGCGGATTGTTGACCATAGTATCCCGAAAACGAACCCTCAAGGGGCTCGTTTTCGTATTCGTTGGAGAGAATTTCCTCCCCATCGAGATACATGGGAACCGCGGAACGTCTTGGTGGAGGACGTCCCGGAAATGGTGAGGGCGTACGAAGAGCAGTACGCGCTGGCGCAGCGGAAGTAACACGAGCGCTGCGATCATCGCCAGCGCCCTAACCCTCACGTGGTAAGAACTTAGCACGGAGCTCTTTGAGACTCTCGGGCACACGGAACGACGTGTACCCGTTCAGGTCGCGGTCGCTCAAGCGGACCGCGCCTGGAAAGCACTTTGTGCACTGAAAGCCCTCGGGCACAGCGCACGGCACATTTGCCTCCTCAGCAGCAACATGAAGTTGCTCCAGCTTTCCACGCTTCGAGTACGTCTCGAAGCGATCACGCGCTTGCTTAATCCGATCACGGTAAGCACTCGGCCTCTTGTTGAAGTTTTCAACAAAGGCGTTCCAACTTGACAAAGTGCCTGCCATTCGGGCACTTTGCTGCGAAGAGGTCTTCTTGCTTTGAAACCATCGGAGCTCATGAAAGAGTCCGATGTAGTATCGCGCCTTTGATGCGTTTCCGCATCAAAGTGCAGCTCGGCAGCCACAGCGTCATCTTTGATGGCGCTGCATACGTACAGCGGCACCTCATTCGGAGGTACCGAGTTCCCAAACCGGTCCGCGATCTCGGACGCGGACGGCATCCATGGATCGCGCGCTGCAGGCACAGCGCGCGGAGAGCCTTGAGCTTTAACATCACGCGCTGCAGCAGCAGCGCGCGGAGTATTGAGAGCCCCAGCGGAAGCGAGTGGGGTATCGCTCTCAGTACGCGAACGCTTCGAACTCGAAGCGTCCGATTCGTCCCCTTCACGCGGGCGAACGTTCTTGGCGTGAGGGTCGAGCGATTCGCTCGACACAGAGTCCTTACGCTTTGAGGACGAGTCCTCCTCGTCCTCCATGTCTTCATCGTCGTCGTCGAAGTCGACGACGTCGCCATACTTCGCCTTCTGGCGCTCGAAGTAGTCGTCGATGGAGAGATGACTCTCCACCGGATTCTTCTTTTCTTGAGGCGCGCTCATCGTTGAATGAGCGCGGGTTTCTTTTCTAAACGCAGAGAATTGACGAATGGTCAATTCCGAAGATTGACGTGCGGAGACCCCGCGCGTCTAACCTTAAGGGGGGATGGTGTAACGGGGTTACACGCACAAGTGGCTACAAGCCACTTGTGAATTTAACAGATAGATATCTGTTAAAGGCTTTAGATACTTCCTCACATTGGTGTAAGACACACCAATGGATACATTGAAGTGGACCACCACAATGAGTGGTCCACACATACCCAAAGATCCTATTGGTAGAAAGCAGCATCTTTCTACCAATCAGAGACATGCATATTAGCGGGGCTCTGACAGCCAGCCGCTGTCAACCCTTTCGTAGATGATAAACAGTTTTTAGCAGATTTTAGAGGAAGATCAATTTACAAGCAATACAGTTCTCATTTTACCTAATCTAAGTCACTTGGAATCCTTTCTTACTTAACTTATATTTGTGTATTCAAATATAATTAACCTAAGTAATTACTAAGTACTTACGCTTCCTCATACACGTTGCGCAACGTGTAAGCTAAAGTAGTGAGTCAAGTTAGACCCACTACACCAAGTCGCACGGAATCCGTTTTTCACCAGGCAAGGACATCGACTTTCAAGGTTACTCGGATGCCGACTGGGCTGGTGATCTTAGTGATCGCAAGTCTACGTCGGGCTACCTGTTCCAAATCGCCGGTGGACCAATCTGTTGGGGTTCCAAGAAGCAGTCAAGTGTGTCGCTCTCGACAAGCGAGGCTGAGTACAAGCGCGGCGAAGTGATCGTCGAGTACTGCGAGACTGCCACCATGCTGGCCGACATCATGACCAAGGGACTTGCCGGACCACGCCACAAGGACTTGACGGCTGCGCTCGGCGTTCACGCGTGTTCGCATTGAGGGGGCGTGTTGCAGGGTACTGAACCTTGGTACACTGTACCAGTTCCGAGGTACCCGAACCGGTAACCGAACCGGTCCAATACGACCACACGTTGATTAGACGAGTAGGTTGATTGGACGAGCAGTGTAGAATGATGGTTGATTAGACGCACTAGTTGATAGGACGCATGGCCGCGTGTCTTTAGCACTAGCCTAGGGTGTAAGCTCCAACAATCCGATCACTTTTGAATTTCGATTCAACCCCCCAAGAGAAGTAAAGGTCGTTTGAGCACTTGATGTCGGAACGCAAAGTGATTGATTTAGGTCCTTAGTTCGCGAACTGCTCGCTACCTCTAAGCCTACGGGGGGTCGCAGAAGGCTGGACGCATCTACCTGAAGCGCCAGCTCTTCAGCATGGAGATGGCAGAAGGCGGCAATGTGCTTCATCATTGCAATGAAGTCCTCAACATCAGCGCCAAGCTCAGCAACATCGGCGCCAAGATGGAGGATGAAGACGTGGCGATCTGCTTGCTCAGGAGTCTGCCCAAGAGTTTCGAGAACGTCGTTCTCAACTTGGAGATGAGCAACGCAGAGCTGCGCACTCAAGATGTGATCAAGGTGCTCACGAATGAGCACATCAAGCGGCAGGGCGAGAAGACGGCTCAGGTGAAGATTGAAGATGCTGCGAGGGCCTTCAATGCCGAGCGTGAAAATCGCCACTGCACGTACTGCGGAAAATCGGGGCACGTCATGGAAAAGTGCTGGACCAAGCAGAAGGAGGAGAATCGAGGTGCACGACGTGGCCGGTCTGGTCGCGGTGCGAACAACGTCCAGTGGCGTGACGACAGCGATGACGACTGCGTCGCGTTCGCGGTCTCTATGGAGTGTGGAGTCTCCAGGACCAACAAGTTTCAAGGCTCATGGGCGATCGACAGTGGTGCCACGCACCACATCTGCAACGACAAGACCAACTTTGCCGACATCAAGGTGTGCGACGAAGGTGAACTCACGGTCGCCAACGGCAACACGGCCAAGATCATGGGAGTCGGGACGGTCATGCAGCGGGTCACTTTGCCCAACGGCAAGGAGCGCGACATCCGCATTCAAGATGCACTTTACGTCCCGAGCATGAACAAGAACCTCCTCTCGGTGCCGCAGATCAACCGAAGCGGACAGTTCAAGGTGGTGTTTGATGGTGCTGAAATGCACATCGCACAGAAGAAGTCGAAGAAAATCGTGGCTTCCGCGGAGTATCTCAATGTCGGTCTTCCCGTCCACAGCCCGGCTGTGGATGAATACATCATCGAAGTAGCTCGGCGCGAAGTCGCGCACCGAGCGCACCAACTGCGTCACGCACCTGTTGAAAGCCGCAGGGGCGTTCTTAAGCCCCTGTGGCATTACTAGCCATTACCAGAGCATGCCGCTTGGCGTGCTCACTGCCGTGAGAGGGATATTGTAACGGGGTTAGACACAAGTGACAACAGTCACTTGTGCATGGCAATTGCCGCTTATGGCTAAACAGATAAATATCTGTTAAAGGTTTTAGATACTTCCTCACATTGGTGTAAGGCACACCAATGGATACATTGAAGTGGACCACCACAATGAGTGGTCCACGCCTACCCAAAAGATCCTATTGGTAGAAAGCAGCATCTTTCTACCAATTAGAGACGTGCATATTGGCGGGGCTCTGACAGCCAGCCGCTGTCAACCCTTTCGTAGATGATAAACAGTTTTTAGCAGATTTTAGAGGAAGATCAATTTACAAACAATACAGTTCTCATTTTACCTTAAACTAGCTACTTGGTGTTTTATTTGATTATATTATACTTGTGGACTCAAGTATAATTAACCTAAGTAATTACTAAGTACTTACGCTTCCTCATACACGTAGCGAGATGTGTAAGCTAAAGTAGTGAGACAAAGTAGGCCCACTACAGACATCGCGAGAGATGACCACCTGCCCCGCCTCGATGTCATAAACTCGATACGCCTTGGAACGCTCCTCGTAACCCATGAAAATTCCTTCACGAGCTTTCGGGTCCCACTTGAGTCGCTTCTCCTTCGGCGTCGAAACGTAGGCCTTGCACCCGAGGATCCGCATGTGCTTGACGTTGGGCTTGGACTTGTAGACGATCTCGAACGGTGTTTTGTCGGGCGACTTGGGTGACGGCAGACGATTCTTGATGTAAATCGCCGTCATCGCTGCTTCCGCCCAGAACGTCTTGTCCAACCCGGCGTAGTGAACCATGCTGCGGCCGATGGTCACGATGGTTCGGTTGGCGCGTTCAGCCGTCGCGTTGGTTTGGTGCGCATACCGAACCGTGGGCTGCACTTCGATGCCGTGGTCTTCGTAGTACGCCAAGAGCGAATTGGTCGCGAACTCCTTGGCTCCGTCACGGCGCACGAACTTCACCCTGGCATCGAATTGCTTCTCCACCTTGGTGATGAATCGGCGCAAGCAGCCTTCACTCTCCGACCTGGCTCGCAGACAGAATCCCGACATGCAGCCGCTGGCTTCGTCCGTGATCAGCAGCAAGTAGCGGCTGCCACCCAGCGACTCTTCTTCCATGGGCCCACAGATGTCGAAGTGGAGGAACTCGAACGGCTTGTACTTGCGCTTGTTCGGGTTGCTTGGGAAGGGCTTTTGCACCATTTTCCCTTGTTGGCACCCACGACATTGGCTTGACTTCTTCGACGATGTCGGCATTTTCGCACCGTCACCATGCCACTTGAGACCATCTTCCGAAGAACGTCATTCGGCGCGTGACCCAAACGCGCATGAAGATCCACCGCGTTGACCGACGCCTTGGACACCGAATTCGCAGCGCAGCTTGGGACTCGGAGCCAGTAGAGACCGTCGATCAGGTCCGCGGAAGCCACGATTTTCTTCGACTTCTTCTGTGCGATGTGCTTTTCAGCACCATCAAACACCACCTTGAACTGTCCGCTTCGGTTGATCTGCGGCACTGAGAGGAGGTTCTTGTCCATGCTCGGGACGTAAAGTGCATCTTGAATGCGGATGTCGCGCTCCTTGCCGTTGGGCAAAGTGACCCGCTGCATGGCCGTCCCGACTCCCATGATCTTGGCCGTGTTGCCGTTGGCGACCGTGAGTTCACCTTCGTCGCACACCTTGATGTCGGCAAAGTTGGTCTTGTCGTTGCAGATGTGGTGCGTGGCACCACTGTCGATCGCCTGTAACGGGGTTACACGTACAAGTGGCTGCAAGCCACTTGTGAATTTAACAGATAGGTTATCTGTTAAACGTTTTGGATACTTCCTCACATTGGTGTAAGACACACCGATGGATACATTGAAGTGGACCACCACAGTGAGTGGTCCACACATACCCAAAAGATCCTGTTGGTAGAAAGCAGCATCTTTCTACCAATCAGAGACATGCATATTAGCGGGGCTCTGACAGCCAGCCGCTGCCAACCCTTTCATAGATGATAAACAGTTTTAGCAGCTTTTAGAGGAAGATCAATTTACAAACAATACAGTTCTCATTTTACCTAATCAAAAGTCACTTGGAATCCTTTCTTACTTAACTTATATTTGTGTATTCAAATATAATTAACCTAAGTAATTACTAAGTACTTACGCTTCCTCATACACGTTGCGCAACGTGTAAGCTAAAGTAGTGAGTCAAGTTAGACCCACTACACCTGGTAGCACTTTGTAGTCCGTCCAACGACCGACTGCTTGACGTTCGTACGCGGTGTACCAACGCGGAGCCGAGAACCACATGAGCACGGAGGTGCCCATGGAGAGCTCCAACACGCCTGCAACGCATGTTGCACGCGCTGACTGCCCCACCTGTCTGACCCAGAGTGGGAGGCCCTCCAACGACTGTCAACAGTCATTGGAGAAGCGGCGATAGCTACAATGCTGCGTACGCTATCGCCGACGGAGCAACATGGTGTTGCTCTGGGATTCATCATGAAGGAGCAGCGTGACGCTGCTTCCTCAGTGACGGCGTCGTCAGGGACGACACCGCGTGCTCAACCATTAAAGTTGAGCGTAAGCAATTACGTGGGAAGAGGGCGAGCCTCTCCTCCGATGGCTTGTCGAACTCGACACAGCCATAGCGGCTCGACGCATCGTCGACCCGCTGTCGAAGGTCGCGTTCGCCATGTCCTGCCTTGGCGGACGCGCAAGGAGTTGGGCGTATGGACGCCGACTCTCCGATCCTACGTGCTTCAGCACGTACGAAGTGTTAAAGAGGAGCTCAAACAAGCGTTTGAGCCCCCGCAAACGAGTTCCGGTCGAGGGCGGAGTTCCTCGACCTTCAGCAGGGTAAGCATGACGTCCATGCTTACGCGCAGCGCGCACGATATTTGGTATCAAATATCGTGACTAACCAATTGACGAGGCGACCAAGGTCGTCACGTTCATGAAGGGGCTTAGAGATGGGCCTGTGAAGACCTATCTCTTCCGAGTACCGAGTACTCTCGAAGCTGCAATCACTCTTGCCATGCAAGAAGAGTTTAGCCTGCGGCAGGCTGAAACTCCATGTGAACGTACCGAGGCCGCAACCGCGCCCGGTAGCGAGGACGGGAGGTCCGGAACCAATGGACCTCTCGAGCGCAACAACTGCTGGTTACCAGCAGCAGGGAGGTAACGTGCGATGCTTCCGTTGCGGAAGGATCGGTCACTGCAGGAGTGCACAGCTCCCATGCCCCTGGAGGTGGCCGTCGTGGCGATGCTAGGCATCGCCGCGGACCAACAAAAACGCGAACATCCAGTAGGCGCGGGGCGCCCTACTGGTAATGCAGTCGCGCGTGCCGACATCGGGCACGCGACACTGAGACTGCAGCCCCAGTGAGACCAGCTCTCACTGCAAGAAACAAGATGACAGGCCGAACCTAGTCATCTTGAAGGTTTACTCGAAGAGAGCGAGTGACTCTCTTCGAGCATTGGTAGACTCAGGCGCGTCGAACAACTTTGTTCGACTACGAAGCCTGTCGAGACTTGACTTCGAGGAGGTAGATACACCTCGAAGTCTTCTGGAGAACACGACTGGCAACAGGTGCCATCGTGAAGACCGAGAAGCGCGTCGTGAACGTGCGCTTCTCGTACAAACAACGAGTGTTTGTCGAACACTTTATCGTCCTGGACCTGGACGATAAGTTCGACGTAGTAATGGGCATGCCGTGGCTTGCACGGCATGATCCGGTGATAGACTGGAAGAAGCGCACGCTCGTGCGCTTCGGACGCGACAGCGGAACAGAGAGCGATGGCCCTGTTACCGCAGCGCACGCACCAGCAGGTGCGCGCGGCTCTCAGTCGAGACAGCGCTTTATGCTGCTGTCCCGGAGTGCCAAGAAGTGCGCGAGGGCGCGCACAAGTGAACCCACGTCGGCAATGCTGCCGACGTCGGAAAAAAGATGTGTTGGTTCCGGGAACCAACACCCACGTTCAAGCGTGTAAGGGACAGTCCCTGACCCGAAGCGGTCAGGTCGACAACGACGCGTCGGCTCCGGGAGCCGACGCACCCTCAATCATGAGGGGCTCCGCCAATGAATGGCGTCGAGGTGACGAAGGCGTGTCAACTCCGGGAGTTGACGCTGCAAACAGTGCGGACGGTTGCAAACGTACCGCACTGACGCAATTACATGCTGTCGTGCAGCCGGGCTGCACGACGAAGCTCATGCGATCAAGCCGGGCTTGATACCGCGCGCCCGCGGACAGGGTCCGCCGGCGAACAACTGTCCACGGCCGGGCCTGGACCAGAAGAACAACTGTGCGGAGCCGGGCTCCGCACAACAAGAAAGACAGCGCAAGCGGAAAACGCTGCGCAAGTCTCGGTCGGGACCGAGACGCAACAAGAGCAGTCTGCTGGGCAGACTGCGGCGGTGACGCCGAATGTCAAGACGCTAAGCGTCTTGACGCGCACCGATACTGGATTCCAGTATCGTGACATGGAACTCGCTAGTCCTCCGACGACGGCGTCGGAGTTGACTTCGCTTCCAGCCATGAGCTGGAAGCGCTTCACGACTTGCACGATGGACGCATCGAGCAAGTCTGCGTTCTCGGACAGCGAAAGAACGGCGAGCGAGAGCGAAGAGCTGAGGCAGCTCTTCATGGGAAGTACCACTGAGTGAAGACACTCTCAGTGCGAAGACAAGCGAGAGCGCTTCGAGGAACAAGGTTGGGACTCGCTGAAGTCGAGTCCCTATTACGAATTGTTGAGGGAGTACAAAGACGTACTCCCGGAAGACATTCCGCGGAGCTTCCGCAGGATAAGGGCATTCAGCACGAGATTGATCTCGTGCCGGGCACGAAGCACTGTGTCACGCGGCAGTGGCCACTGCCGCGAGATCAAGTAAAGCGATCGACGACTTCTTTGAAAGTCGTCGTAAAACAGGACAAGTGCGGGAATCAAAGTCCCCGCACAGTGCTCCGACGTTCTGTGTCAAGAAGCCACAGGGCGGATGGCGCATCGTTCATGCCTACAACAAGCTGAACGATGCGACGGTACCGGCGCAGACGCCGATACCGCGAAAAGATATTATCATCGATTCGATGGCCGGGAGCACCGTTTACAGTGCTCTCGACTTGCGAGATGGATTTTATCAAATCCTAATGCGTGAGAGCGATATCCCTCTCACGGCAGTGAGCACGCCAAGCGGCATGCTCTGGGAATGGCTAGTAATGCCACAGGGGCTTAAGAATGCCCTGCGACCTTCAACAGGTGCGTGACGCACTTGTTGCGCTCGGTGCGCGACTTCGCACCGAGCTACTTCGATGATGTATTCATCCACAGCCGGGCTGTGGACGGGAAGACCGACGTAGAGATGCACAGGGTGCATCTCCGAGCTTCGCAGGCTTATGCGAAAGCATAAGCTCTACGCGAACCTGAAGAAGTGTATCTTCGGGGCGAGCGAGATACCCGTCCTCGGGTGTCTCGTAGGGAAGAATGGTGTTCGCCCTGACCCGGAAAGGTCAGAGTGATCAATGAATGGCCAACGCCTTCAAGTGTCAAGGAACTGAGGCAGTTCCTTGGCAGCCGCATACTTGTGCAAGTACGTGGAGGACTATGCGGGCAAGATCCGCCCGCTGTCACAGCTTCTTAAGAAGAAGCTGTGTGGAATTGGACACCCGATTGCCAAAGGCATTCGATGCAGTCAAGCGGGGCTTGACTGATGCGCCGATCTTGGCAGTGGCTGACCAAGATCGCCCATTTCACGTAGTGTGTGACGCATCCGATTTCGCGATCGGATGCGCGTTAGTAGCACGATCACGAGGGCCGTGATCGTGTCGTCTACCAATCGCGTCAGCTGAAGCCAGCTGAGCGCAACTATCCGGTGCATGACAAGGAACTCCTTGCCATGAAGTATGCACTCGCAAAGTTCCGAGTGTATTTGCTTGGGAGTAGACCATTTGTGGTCTACACCGACCATGCTTCACTGCGCACCGCAGTGAAGTCGCCACATTCACAAAGAATGGCGAGATGGCTCTCATTCTTTGCGGGTATAACTTCCGGGTCGAATACAAACCCGGAAGATTGAACGTGGTGGCCGACGCGTTATCACGTCGGCCGGACTATGCAGAAGCTGTTGACGTCAATGCCATTGACGCCATGCGATCGAGCAAACCCACATCATCTCTGTTGGATGATGTGAAGGCCGCGTACGCGCACGACGCGGACGCGAAGCTCTGCTGGCCTATGGCACAGCGCCTTCTGACAAGTCCCGTCAGAAGCTGCCCAAGCACCTTCGAGCGCGTGCACACCGCTTTCGTGTGCACGAAGGACTGCTACTTTACAACGCAGTCGACGACAACGCGGATCGCGTTGTCGTGCCAAATGACCATGACCTGCGACTCAGGATCATGTACGAGTATCATGATGCCCCGACTGCGGGACATCTCGGACGTGAAGACATACGTCCTTCTCACGCGCGACTTCTACTGGCACCACCAGTACAAGTGGGTGCGCAAGTACATCCGTGCTTGCGAGGTATGCCAACGCGTAAAGCCTGCGCCATTCGCGCAGGCTCCACTGCAATCACTACCGACTCCGTCAGTGTTGAAGTCCATGTCTTTGGACTTCATCTTTGGTCTTCCCCGGACAGCGGAGGAACACCGGTGTTGTGGTCTTTGTAGACCGTTTCAGCAAGATGGTACATCTTACTGCGGTGCCAACAGAGGTGACCGCGAAGCAGACGGCCCGTCTGCTCGTCGACATGGTGTTCAAACACCATGGCATGCCGTCCGACATCGTGTCGGACAGAGACCCGCTTCACAGCGCACCTGTGGCAGAAGTGTTTACACTTCTTGGGAGCCAACTTTCCATGTCGACTGCGGATCATCCGCAGACGGACGTCAAACCGAGCGCGTGAATCGCGTGCTCGTCGATATGTTGAAGAGCTACGCTCACTCGTTCCAATACTGGGCGAGTGCTTATCGATGGCAGAGTTTGCCATCAACAACTCAGTGCATGCCTCGACCGGGCATACACCGTTCTACGTGAATGCCATGCGGCATCCACGTCTACCGAGTTTACTCGGGTGATAGCTCCCACTTTAAGTGGGGAGGATCTACGACTGCAATACAGCAGCCGCAGAAACCGCTGACACTTGCACAGTGTCAGCTGCAACAATGGACAAACCATGAGTCTGCGCAGGGCGCGAACTCCCTAACTAACAAGGCCAACGACCACGGGTCTGCGCAGGGCGCAGACACCGCAAACACGCAGAGGCCGGGCCTCTAGCGGAGAGCGAGCTGAATGACTTCAGCTCGGATGCAATCAGTTTCATCACCAAAGACAAGCCGTGATTCGGTTTGTCCAAGACACAATAGCAGCTTCTGTTGATCAGCAGAAGCTGAACGCAACAATGCGGGCAGAGGCAACACAAATGAATTTAAAGTTGGTTCATTGGTTTTGTTAGCTACACAAAACCTGCCTAGACATGCAGTTTCAGTTTCGGGCAAGCAAGCTTGCTCCGCGCTATCGGGCCGTTCACTGTGTTGGCACGGCACGGCAACGCATACACGCTAGACATACCGTCTAGCATGCGCCTCCATCCGACCTTTACGTCGGACGGCTGAAACCATACCGGCAGCACGAGCCATCTAGCTCGGCTGACCCGAAGCCTCGGCAGGAGCCGAGGCAGAAGCGAAGGACTTGGCCTCGGCGACGAGCAACCTCTCCTCCAGCGCGCGGACGCTGGAGCAACCATCTGGGTCCCCAGCTCGACCTGGATATTCGAGGCGGTCTGCGAGACCGCCGCGACTTAGACCTTCTGGTTCGCCAGCTCCTGTTTCAGGGCGGCGAACTCAGCGCCTACAGACGCTCCACGACGGTCACCCGGTCGTGGAGGCGCATACTGATCAGCCAGGGCTGATCATGCCAGGCGTGTTCCACCCCGCCACCGCCGATCCGTGACGCCCGCGGCTCAGCCCGCTGGATTGTTGAGCGGATTGTTGACCATCGAAAACAGACCCTCAAGGGGCTCGTTTTCGTATTCGATGGAGGATTTCCTCCCCATCGAGATACATGGGAGCCGCGGAACGTCTTGCTGGAGGACGTTCCGGAAATGGTGAGGGCGTACGAAGAGCAGTACGCGCTGGCGCAGCGGAAGTAACACGAGCGCTGCGATCATCGCCAACGCGAACCCTCACGTGCTAAGAACTTAGCACGGGCTCTTCGAGACTCTCGGGCACACGGAACGACGTGTACCCGTTCAGGTCGCAGTCGCTCAAGCGGACCGCGCCTGAAACTTCGTGCACTGAAAGCCCTCGGGCACAGCGCACGGCACATTGCCTCCTCAGCAGCAACATGAAGTTGCTCCAGCTTTCCACGCTTCGAGTACGTCTCGAAGCGATCACGCTGCTGCTTAATCCGATCACGGTAAGCACTCGGCCTCTTGTTGAAGTTCTCAACAAAGGCGTTCCAGCTTTGACAAAGTGCCTGCCATTCGGGCACTTTGCTGCGAAGAGGTCTTCTTGCTTTGAAACCATCGGAGCTCATGAAAGAGTCCGATGTAGTATCACGCCTTTGATGCGTTTCCGCATCAAAGTGCAGCTCGGCAACCACAGCGTCATCTTTGATGGCGCTGCATACGTAGCGGCACCTCATTCGGAGGTACCGAGTTCCCAAACCGGTCCGCGATCTCGGACGCGGACGGCATCCATGGATCGCGCGCTGCAGACTCAGCGCGGAAACTGAGCTTTGACATCACGCGCTGCAGCAGCGCGCAGATGAGCCCCAGCGGAAGCGAGTGGGGTATCGCTCTCAGTACGCGAACGCTTCGAACTCGAAGCGTCCGATTCATCCCTTCACGCGGGCGAACGTTCTTGGCGTGAGGGTCGAGCGATTCGCTCGACACTGAGTCTTTACGCTTTGAGGGCGAGTCCTCCTCGCCCTCCATGTCTTCATCGTCGTCGTCGAAGTCGACGACGTCACCATACTTCGCCTTCTGGCGTTCGAAGTAGTCGTCGATGGAGATGACTCCCCATCGACTTTGCGGACTTCTTCTGAGGCGCGCTCATCGTTGAATGAGCGCGGATTTCTTCTCAAACGCGGAGAATTGACGAATGGTCAATTCCGAGATTGACGTGCGGGACCCCGCGTCTAACCTTAAGGGGGATGGTGTAACGGGGTTACGTACAAGTGGCTGCAAGCCACTTGTGAATTGTAGATAGGTTATCTGTTAAAGTTTTGGATACTTCCTCACATTGGTGTAAGACACACCGATGGATACATTGAAGTGGACCACCACAGTGAGTGGTCACACATACCAAAGATCCTATTGGTAGAAAGCAGCATCTTTCTACCAATCAGGGTATGCATATTAGCGGGGCTCTGACAGCCGCTACCAACCCTTTCATAGATGATAAACGGTTTTGGCAGATTTTGGGGAAGATCAATTTACAAACAATACAGTTCTCATTTTGCTAATCAAGTCACTTGGAATCCTTTCTTGCTTAACTTATATTTGTGTATTCAAATATAATTAACCTAATTACTAAGTACTTACGCTTCCTCATACACGTTGCGCAACGTGTAAGCTAAAGTAGTGAGTCAAGTTAGACCCACTACCCATCGCCCATGAGCCAAACTTGTTGGTCCTGGAGACTCCACTCCATAGAGACCGCAGACGCGACGCAGTCGCCATCGCTGTCGTCACGCCACTGGACGTTGTTCGCACCGCGACCAGACCGGCCACGTCGTGCACCTCGATTCTCCTCCTTCTGCTTGGTCCAGCACTTTTCAGACGTGCCCCGATTTTCCGCAGTACGTGCAGTGGCGATTTTCCGCTCGGCATTGAAGGCCCTCGCAGCATCTTCAATCTTCACCTGAGCCGTCTTCTCGCCCTGCCGCTTGATGTGCTCATTCGTGAGCACCTTGATCACATCTTGGTGCGCAGCTCGTTGCTCATCTCCAAGTTGCAGAGACGACTTTGTCTACAACTCTTGGAGCAGCAGACTCTGAGCAGAAGCAGATCGCCACGTCTTCATCCTCCATCTTGGCGCCGATGTTGGCTGAGCTTGGCGCTGATGTTGAGGACTTCTGTGATGATGAAGCACATTGCCGCCTTCTGCCATCTCCATGCTGAAGACTGGCGCTTCGAAGATGCGTCCGGCCTCTGCGACCCCGTAGAGCGAACGCGATCGCGCCAGGCCACACGCTTCCTCGGTCTGTCGAACATGATGATAGTCAACATCCATGTGGGAGCAACATCAGAGCGATGTTACTCGACTTGATGTCGTGCCTGCCCTCGTGTCCGCGAAGCTTGGTTTGTCTCGCGGTTCATGACGCTCCGCACCGACTTCGTCAGGAACACGCCAGCATGCGGTTCCACGTGGCGTAGTTGTCGCCGTTGAACTTGTCGATGGAGATCTTGGTGTCTTACGGG
>NW_027150965.1:0-72016 GCF_018691715.1 Phytophthora cinnamomi
CAAAGTGACACCATGTCACTGTGCATGACACGTGAGTCACAAGTGACAACTGTCACTTGTGCTTGACATTTGTTTATGGTTTAACAGATAAATATCTGTTAAGGGTTTTAGATACTTCCTCACATTGGTGGGTCACACCAATGGATACATTGAAGTGGGCCACCACAATGAGTGGTCCACTAATTAAAGATCTTGGTAGAAAGCCAGCATCTTTCTACAATTGGAACTGCTATATTGCGGGCTCTGACGTATCCCGCTGTCAACCCCTTTATGAATGATAAAACTCAGTTTTTAGATGCAGATTTAGGGAGATCTAATTCCAAACAATAAGGTTCTCATTTTACCTTTGCCAAACTGGCTACTTGGTGTTTTTTTGTTTATATTAGTACTCGTGACTCAAGTATAGATTAATTCAAATTAATGCAAACTCCTACGCCTTCCTGCTTACACGTATTGACGTGTAGCCAAAGTAGTAGATAGTAGGCCATACTACACTGGCCAACCTGCTCTTCGGATCGGTTTCGAATCCTACTTCCCGAGGTCACCCCATGGGATAGGAAGTCGACTGAGACTGGAGAAAATGTATCGAGAATACACGCATTCCGACCTTCAATACTGGTAACAGTTATAGTCCCAAGGTGTTCAGCAATAGTCACCGTTGAAACATTATTCACAACCAAATGTCGTCCCAAACGACTCCCTTCAAACTATAGGGCCACCATACAAACTCATCGGTTCTTCGGTCGAGAACATGTGTCGGCGTCCGGTTGATGAAAAGTCTAAGAAATCGGACCAGTTGAGCAATCAACGATCACTAACTTCAAATCTTCGACAATCGGTCGGCCAGGGTCTATGCCGATGAGTTGCCGAGCCGACTTCGGACTTCAGCTCCGCATGGATGCCTCAGCGAACGGACATCCATCCCTACTGCTCACCTGTCCAAAAACAGTCGCGTTGTCGATCAATCGTTGATATATCATGGGTGCGATTCTGGGACTGTAATGCATTCGTGGACCTTTCACGCCAAGTATGCGAGACAGAAATGCCAGAGATCCACTCGCAGCGCTTCTGAGTCATCATAGGCCCAGTAAGATGCTTGGTTGAGAGGCAGAACACGGTAGCCTCACGCTCTGGTGAGGCAAGTCGTCTGTGGTATGGGAAATGAAGCCGAAGCCAAACCCAAAGGCGGGACGAGGGACGAAGGCATCTGAGGCGCCGGCGTTAACTGGCTAGCCGACAACCCATCGCCAGTCATTGACTCAAACTCCCTGGTCGCTTCGATTGGCCTAAAATAGGCCGGCTTGACGATGACTGTACGTCCAAGTCAAGCTGCGGTTGCGCTCGCTAGTACGGTGCGAACCTACTCGCAAGATCCGAACTATGAGTCGTCGCGCCCTCTACGAGTCGTCGGTGGCCGTTTCAGCGTCAGTTTGAGTCGTCGGTAACGCCACGTCGCAGAGAAAGCGCCGAAGAGTCGTGAGTTACAACTGGCGGTCCAAAACGGACGCGTTTATACTTGATATTTGTATTGATCGATAGGAAACTTAAGAGAAGACCAGATAAGCCTTCGGGCAACAATAACAGAACAGCTTTTCCTCCCAACCACGCAAGGGCGACACCGGTGCCTGCAGTGAACGACCTGCAGCTCAAGGTAAACCTGGTAGGTAGGATTATGACTGTCGGTGGGCACATCTACTAGTGTAGCGTGTGTTCATCACTGGCAGGGCCAAGAGTTAGTGGCCGGTGTATTGGTAGCGACGAGTCGTCGCCAGGAACTGGAGGAGCGAGAGCGCACTCCATTTATTTCTTCCCGCCGGAGTATAGCTCCGGCACCCTCGTATCACACCGTAAAAGGCCGGGACCCTTCCTTCTGAGGGCCTGCGAGGTATATTTTGTGTGTGAGAGCGTGCTAGCCTTTGCTCGTGGCTAGTGACGCTGAGTCTTCCGTCGGTCGACTGGCGGAAGCTCGGTACACAGGGGAAACATCCACCCGGTGCAAGGGAAAGTTCCTGGGCCTTCAGGTTCTAACCCTAACAAGCCCATTGAGTCTTCGGTGACCCGGTGGGTGTTGGTGGTGGGGAAAGTGTGCCATATATAATTTAGCGCGTATTCCTAAACGACAACTGGTGCCGCGACCCGGGATTGGTGTGACCTTCTGTGTTTCGTGCTACTGCAGGTCGATCGACTTTACGAGCAACCACGAAGAAGAAGAAGAAAAAGAAGAAAAAAAGACGAAGAAAGAAGAAAATGGCGAAAGGATCACGTTCAGCGGTACCAGCAACCCCAATGAAGACTGGCGGAACGCGTGGCGACGACTCGACTGCGGCCCTGATCACGCCGCACCTCGACCCGATTGCTGAGCGGACCGTCAGCTTCGATGACTCGATGACTGGATCCGACGCCAAGGACGAAGAAATGGATGAATAATACGACGATTACCTGGAGGAGAAGGCGCCTGCGCCAGCGGTGGTGACACCCTAGACTCCGGAAGATGCAGTGCTGTCTGCGGGACGCAGTGCGGGCACGCGTTCGTTGTCGCGAAACCTCGCGGTTGAGCTTGACGATGACACGCGCTCCGTGACGCGCAACCTCGCGGATGAACTGGATGATGCGGATGGCCCAGGGCCTGCATATGACGACTTGGAAGACTTTGAAGACGCCGCCGACGACTCGAGGTCACCAGTCCTGACGACTCAAGTGACCGAGCAAACCTCCGGTAACCGGCCGCCACTCAACGGTGACACGCCGGCGGCCAACAAGGTTCTCGGTCGACTATACGAAGAGATGAAGAAGAGCGACTGGGGTGAGCTATTCGAGCCAACGATGACTCGCCAGGCGGTTTGGGCCGATTTGTATCACGAGTTGGCTCGCCCAGTGAGTTCGGTAACAATCGAACAAGTGGTGAAGGAAACCGAACGATTTCTGAAAGCATTGGGTCTTCGGCCTCTGGAGTACCCTTCGCCGTCGACTCTGGAGTGCTGGGTGCCGGCCGAAGCAGGCGCGGAGCTCTGGAAATGGAAGAAGCGACTCCGCACAGCCTTCGGCGTGAACTCGTTCACTCTGGACGACTCGCGGAAGACTCGTGCGACTCGCGAAGTGGTCGACCCGGCTAGCGAACCGCTGCCGACGACTCCGAAGAGGACAATCCGCGAAAACCCCAGCCGAAAACCCACCGGAGGGGTGTTTAGCGCGTCAGGAGAGCGATCCCCGTACTTTCAAGACTCCCACATGGTGAGTCCACCAACTACGGGCTACTCAGACCGCGCTGGACGCACCACCGATGACTCAAAATCGGCCAGGGGCACGAAAAGCAACTCAAGACGGAGCACGATCCGCCGCAGCGGGCCCACCGACGACTCGTCGGACGAAGAAGCGGACTTTACCGGCGATGGGAGAGCGCAGATGGGCGAGTACCTGCGCCAAATCCGTGAAGTGACCGAATCCGAGTTGCTTAACGCGACTCCGAGGATCGAGGTGGCAACGCATCGCCCACTGGGGCAGATCAAGGCGTTTTCGGGCACCAGAAACAAGAGCGAGAACTCGATGCAATGGCTTCGCGCCTTTGTCTACGAGATGAAAGGAACACGAGCATCGCCCAACGATTGGTGCATGCCTTTCGAGCTGAGTCTTCGGGACGGCGCTCTACATTGGTACCGACGACTACCCAAGAAGACCAAGCGAACGTGGAGCCTCTTAAGCGAAGCTTTCATGAAGTACTATTGCTCCCAGTTCAGCCAGTCAGCGGAGACTCGCTACTACTCAGCCAAGCGCGAAGACAAGGAACATGTTTGCGACTACCTAAACCGGCTCAATGGCTATGCCAGGAACGCCGGAATTCGGTTTGAGAGCAACGGCCGCAAGGCACGCGACCACGTCAAGCGGTTCCTCGAGACTTGCGGCGACCGAGGACTCGAACGGCGCCTGTGCCACCTGCGCATCTCAGACATACATGAGTTGGAAGAGATGATCCAAGAGATACTGAAGATTGACGAGCGTAGTTCGTCCCGCGAGTCGTCGCCGCCTCACTCTCGAGCTCGGGATGCCTCCCGACGACGTGATGACAGACGTCGCGATGACTCGCGCCGCCACGAGCGCTCGGAGGACGCTCGCCGACGTGATGACCGCCGCCGCGACGAGTCACGGGATGCTTACAACCGTCGCGACCGACGCGAACGAGATTATGAGCGTCGTCGCGACGACTCACGCAATATGCCTCGCGTGAGCCTAGCTGAAGCATCTGTCGCCGATATCGTCGCCGAACTTCATGGACGGGACACGCGAGACACGCGGAGCGAGCTGCAGCAACAACGCCACAGATATGATGGCGACAGCAACAGCGAAGATGGAAGTGAACACGGCAGCGACGACTCACAACGTTGCGGCGAAGACTGGGGTGATAGCTATTCGTCAGACGGAAGCGACCACTACCTTGCGGCAGCCAATGACAACGAACGACGAGTCGCCGCCGAAGGCACGTACGCCCGGTCCGCCAACCGACAACCCTGGGGTGACTCAGCGGGGCGCAGCCAAGGCCGGGACAATCGGCTCCAGAACCGCAGTCACCGCGACGAGAGACCTCGCCAGTATGGACCGTGCGCGGCCTGCGGGGGTCTCTATCACTCGGCGCACTACTGCCGACGTCGGTGCAAGCTGTGCAAACAAGTGCACGACTCCGGAAAATGTGAA
This sequence comes from Phytophthora cinnamomi, assembly GCF_018691715.1. Lineage (NCBI taxonomy): Eukaryota > Oomycota > Peronosporomycetes > Peronosporales > Peronosporaceae > Phytophthora > Phytophthora cinnamomi. Next base: position 4,687 of record NW_027150965.1, read on the forward strand.
GTGTTCCAAGAAATCACCAAGATCATCAAGTCCAAGGTGGACAAGAAAGACCTCACACCCGAGCTCCAAGAACTCCTGTTTTCGGACCATTTAAACTAGGCAGCCCGCCAACTACGACTGGGTTGGTCCCAATCGGGCTGCCACAGTTAGCCGAGCCCGCAATTGAAGCCGAGTGCATCTTTGCATTTGTGGGCGAGTGCGAATGGACGAAGACTGAGCAAAACAACGACATGAAAACGACGGAATTGGAAAAGGAGAGAGGCGATTGCCTCGGTGGAGGTGTATGGTGTGAAGAAGACGATAACGAAGAGGTGGGAGATACCGCCGAAGACTGGCTGACAAGCGCAAATACAAGAAGACTCGCGCCGACGACTCGTTCCAGAAGTGCGACTCTTAGCTGGAGAACGGATGGGATGGTGGTCGGCGCAGAAATTTGACAAGCGTGTAAGGATGCGAACACTGGTGAACGGAGCCGTGAACGACTCGCGCACGAGGATATTGCTGGACACTGGGGCAAACGTCAGTGTCATCGCGGAGAAACTTGCCAAGCGACTGAAACTCCGCGAAGTAGTGGGGCATGGACGTTGCATGGATGTACAAGGGATCACCAAGGGCAAGATGATGACGACTCGCCGAGCGAAGGTGAAAGTCACCCTTGGATGGGAACGCGTTTATGTTTTTGAAGTCTGGATAATGGATCACTGCGCCGGGGTAGAAGTGGTGCTTGGCACCGATTTTATGATCCCGGCCGGTATCCGACTGGACCTCCTAAACGCAACGGCCAAGCTCCCCGACGAGGTAATGATACCGCTGATCAAGACACAAAACATGATGGACGAGGCCGAAGGAAGCCACGTCGCGTACGGTCCGGCGAAACCACTGCAAATACCGGGCCATGAATGGGACGAGTTCAAACTACAGCGGCGACAACCCGAGCCGACGACTCACGTGCCGTGGATCCGCCGAACTGAGACGTTCATCCCGACTGTCACCAGGTTCTACAAGGGACGTCCGGTCAGGATTCGACTTACCAACGCCACGGATAGGCTGGCGAGTTGTCCGGTACACTTCCCGGTGATAATCTGGGTTCCGATTGGGTCGTTGCCGAAGACTGAAGGCTACGTGCGGCTAGATTCCGCAAAGTACAAGGAGTGGCAGGTACTCGAATACGCTGCCGCACGAGACAAGACGCTACTCAAGTGGGAAGCTGAACTCTACCAACAATGGATGGCCAAGCAGCCTCCAGCGGTGGAACAAGTGCGTTACCCGACACCCAAAGGTATCTTGCAGCGACCTGACGAAGACTCGGCCGAGAAACCACCCGTCAACAGTGAACGTGACAGTGCCGACGGCTCGTCGGTGACGGATGAATCAGAATGGATAGCGGAAGAACATCACCGACGACTCGACGCTACTGCCGGCGACTCGACGGGGGTGACGACGACTGACGATGAAGCCATGACTCCAGAAGCAGTTGGATCAGGACTGAAGACTGCTGACTCGATGGTGCGCCGCGACGAAGACCAAGGACTAGAGTGCAGCCCGAAGAGGCATCCACCGATGACTCAGACTGCACCCAGCCGAGAAGCCGGAGACATCTCAACGACACTCGACCAGACGTTCATAGCAGTAATGCGTGTACTGGCCACGGAAGGTACCGTCGACAGTAGCGACGAGACGGCGGAACACCCGGCAGCGGACATCGAACTGGAGGACTACGCGCATGAATTAGCGTTCCTCCCCGATTTATCGGAGCCGGAGCCAACTACACTCGACTACTCGGCGGCGAACGTCAAGAATCCCGAGTTGTCGGCAGACCAAGAAGGGAGCCTGATCGAAGTACTCCGACGCCATGAAATTATCATGATTGCAAGCGGGAATGCACTCCCACCGCCGGCATATGGCGTTGTCTGCGACATAGATGTGCAGGGGCATGCGCCGATCAAACAGCGGGCCCGACGGATCCCATTCAAGCATCTCAAGAAATTGTACGAACTCCTCAAAGGACTGCTCAAGGCAGGGCTCATCGCGTTCTCGGACAGCCCATGGGCCTCGCCAATCGTCATTGTCCTCAAGAAGAATGGCCAAGACATCCGCCTCTGCATCGACTACAAGATGGTCAACGCGGTAACGGCAATCCTGGAGTACGCCATGCCGCTCGTCGACGACTTGCTCACAGACTTGGAGACTTATCTTTGGTTCTGCTCGCTCGACGCGGCCAGCGGATTCTGGGCCATCCTGATGACTCTACGTGCGCGCAAGATTTCGGCATTTGTGTGTCCTCTGGGGCATTTCGAGTGGCTGCGAATGCCGTTCGGCCTCAAGAACGCGCCGATGATCTACCAACGGATGATAGACAACGCATTGTGGGGATTTGTGCAACCTAAGGGCGGCTGGAACGCCTTTGCAGCAAAAATGAAGGCCGCCGAAGACTCGGCAGAACACTGCCGGCGGCTCGAGTCGTCGCCTCGCCTACCAGGCACTACAGCGACGACTCGAACCAAGTTTGCAGCTGCCCGCGATGACTCGAAGACAGCTGAACCCATTACTCGACTCATTAACAGCCCCGAAGCCGATATGTTTACGACCAACGAAGCCGACGAGTCGTCGCTGGTACCTGTGTTCGACCGGCGATCCTTCGTGGACGATATCTGTTTCGGTGGCGAAGACTTCGACAGTTGTTTGGCGACGCTGGATCGGCTCCTCAGTCGTTTTGAAGAGTGCCGGATCAGCGTCAGCTTTACCAAGAGTACTTTCGTGCAAGGACGCGTTGACTTTCTGTCCCATGAAGTGTCAAAAGACGGCATTCGGCCCGATCCGAAGAAGCTGGACGCGATCACTAAGCTGTCTTTCCCACGAACGAAGAAGGGAATGCAGTCTTTCCTAGGTGCGCTGAATTATTACAACCGCTTCATCCAAGACTTCGCTGTCTACGGCGCGGCGCTGTACCAGCTGAAGGAAGACGATTTCGCGCCGGAGGGTGACCTCACAGTTGCCCGCCGGAGTTTCCAAGCTCTCCAAGACAAGGTTGCGGCAGCGCCGATACTCCGCCACTTCGACCGCACCAAGGACGTGCACATCATGCTGTTCGCAAACGAGTGGGCATTAAGCTCCACGCTGCTACAGCTGCATGATGACAAGTTGCACCCTGTTCGCTTCTGCGGACGTGTATTGAAGGAGGCCGAGATGAACTATCATGCGGCGGAGAAAGAGGTGCTAGCACTGTTGCTACTGCTGAAGACTTGCTACACTCAGTTGGCGGGACGGACAATACGAGTTTACACTCGCTTCTCCACATTGGAATGGATTACCAAGTCGAAGTCACTCTTTGGGAGAGCCGTACAATTAGCGGTATTGCTCTCCCCGTGGCACCTGATCGTCCAACGCGTCAAGGAGAAGGACTGTGCCTTCGAGAAACTTGGATACCGAGCCGCCAGAGATGCATGGAAAATCGCAGATAAGTTCGTGTTGTCGGAAGACAATTTGCTACACTACATGGGAACGAGTCGTCGGCGTGACGCTGAGTCGCAAGAGGAGATCTCGTTGCGTCTGGTGGTACCCACCACGATGATTCAAGAAGTGCTCCAGAATTGCCATGACTCGCTGGAAGGCGGCCATCAGGGTGTGGTGAGAACCTACCAGCGAGTCAAGCGAGATTACTACTGGTTGGGACTCTACACCGACGTGGAGAAGCACGTGAGATCGTGCCCCGATTGCAGCACCAGCAAGAGCCGCCCCCAACTGAAGGGATACTCTCCTGGCAACGTGCTGGCGGAACGGCCTTTCCAGTTAGTGTCTATGGATTTTGTGATACCACTGCCGAAGACTCGGAGGGCAACACAGCCCTGCTACTCTTCCAATGTTCCTTTACGGGTTTCATCATTGCAAAAGCCATGGCGAATACGAGCGCACTCAAGGTGGCACAAGCATTCGAAGAATGCATATACCGACGATTCGGTGCGCCATCACTTATCCGTCATGACCGCGACCCACGGTTCATGAGCGAAGTGTTCCAAGCGTTTGCAGAAATGATGCAGTCAAGGTCCCGAGCAACGCTGAGTTACCGGCCGCAAGCCAACGGACAGCAAGAACGGTCAGTCAAGACTGTAATGCGATCCGTCAAGGTATACGCCGAAGACCCGCTCCAACAAGACTGGGACGAGATCGTGGAGCGCTTAGTCTTCGCCATCAACAACTCACAAGACACGACTCGGAAGGAAACACCATTCTACTTGGTGCACGGGTGGGATGCCCAGTCAACGCTGAAAGCCATGTCATCCTCGCTCCGACACGGCACGCCAAAGCAGTCAGATGCACTGGCGTGGCGCCGCGAAGTCAACAGACAACAGCAGATTGCTATGGAAATGGCCAAGGAATACCAGGCCACCGAGAAGACTCGCAGAGCCCGGGAACACAACGCCAAACTCAGTAGGAAAGAGAAGACAATACTGGCGAAGACTCGGGATCACGAGTCGTCGGCGGCGGCACAGGACCAACCGTCTACGGGACAAGACACCCCGTCCCAAGTCACCTGTCGCTCAAACCAAGTACGCATTTGCCACCGACGACTCGCGAGTCGTCGGTAGGTACCTACACCAACCGTTTGTGGGACAGGGGGACATGTCTCTCGGGACAGGGTGGATCCACCGAAGACTGGCGGAATTGAGCCGATTGCAGCCCGAAAATCAATGCTGCCGGTCCCGTTCGATGTCGGCAGCAGGGTCTGGTTGTACATGGAGAGAGTCAAGCCCGGCCTTACCAAGAAACTGGCACACCGGTGGCATGGACCCTTCCGGATAAAAAAGAGGATCGAAGACTATGCCTTCGAACTCGAGTTACCGGACCGCAGTGAATACCGATTTTACCCAGTCGTCCATATATCCCGACTAAAGCTGGTTGATGAGTTTGGAGATCGACCGAAGACTCGCCTCGCGCCCGGACTCGTCGACGACACGCGACTAGACTTTGACGAAGAACTGCTCCCTGAAGATAGTTGGGAGCCAGATCACGTGGTAGGAGAGTATGAAGTTGAAGCCATCCTCGACGACCGTGTGCCGTTGTCCACGGGAACTGAAAGAGCAGTGCGCGAGTTTAGAGTCAAATGGATCGGCTACGATGAACCTACGTGGGAGCCAGCCGCTAACCTTTCTTGTGGAGGGCTCCTCTATGATTACCTACGGCGAAAACGAAGTGAACAGCGCCTGCAGATGGTTCAAGTCGCCGACGAAGACTAGGTGGCTATGAGTCACCGCCATGACGACCTGTACTTAGGGCAACGCAGCCCAAGACCACAGACGAAAACAGCTACTGCAGTACTACCTTTTTGCATTTGAAAATTAAACGCTATCAAGACGGACAGCTAAACTCAACGGCAACTCAGAAGCTGAATTGGAAACGAAAACCAAATGGATAGAAGACGCTGCCGACGACTCGCTTGAACCCGACTTCAATTCAATCAGGATCGGAGGCAACAGCTGCCCGAGCCAAGACACCAAGCAAGCTCGAGTCGGCGGAGCCACCAGCAGCATCCAGAGCTTGTCCCCCCGGAACAGACGCAGCAGTCGGCGAAGACTCAGACGCAGCAGGAACGCGAGCACCACCAAACTCGGCCACCCATTCTGAGCTCAATTCACCCGGCTGCAGCGACGAACTTGGAACAACTCGACGACCAACATCGACGCGCGAAGAACCAGCCGGGACAAAGAGCGGAGCCGACGGGTTGCATGGGACGAACGTGGTGTTGTAGGGGTGCTGCTCCGGCACATCGATCCAGCCGTTCCGCCAAGGCTCCGCAGCATCCAGGGCAGCGACCTCGCTCAACCAGTCGGCAGTCTTGGGCTCCCAAGGCAAGTACTCCAGAGAATACCCGGGCATGGTCGGCTCAAGCATGAACTCGGGCTTCACCTCCGAGAAACCAGGATCCTGGCTGCTGCCCCACTTCCAGATGTACGGGACCACCTTGGCGCGGAGGCGGTCACTGCGTTTGTTGCGCTCGACCGTATCTCGACCAGGCGGCTTTCAAAGTATCCAAGTCCTTCCTCGTCCGAGTCTTCCGCGCGGCGGTCCAGTCCATCATGTCCAAGTCAGCGGCAACTGCGGAGAACGTAGTCTCCACTGCCTTCGGAAGGATCCAGTGATCACGTTCCCAAAGCGAGAAACCAAGGTCGACGTTGTCCGAGTCGCCGCTCCCACGAAAATTGCTCCAGTACCCCATCACTCGAGTCATCGGCGAAGCCCGCTGGGATACCTTGGACTCGGGATCAAACTCTGAAGTGTCAAAAAGACACGCTTGAGACGGGAGTCGCCGCCGAAGCTTCTGCCACGGATGATCAGGGTTTTTGTAGTCCGCGAATGCCGCGATACCTTCAGGACTGGAAATAATTCGGAGATCCCGGGGCACCGGTGCAGGCAACCGAGCATTTAGCATCTGGGTCCAGCACTTGAGAGCCCCAGGACGCGTAAAAGGCGGCTCGATGTACGGCACAGCCCACTTAGCCACTTGCTTGGAAAATCGGACGAGGGGTAACTGACCCCGCGCCGGCGACGGTACCACAGGAAGACGCCGGGGGCTGGAATCTGACCCAGGGATGGACGACGAAGTGGCGACGACTCGGCTGCTTCCGGAAGACGCAGACTGGCGTGGAACGGAAGAACGACGGGGTTGTCGACGGTGACTCGTGTGAGTCTTCGGTGGGACAGGAGGTGATTTCTTAGGCTCCACACCAGCACCTGAGATAGCTCCCGACGACTCGGAACCTGGGAGCTCCAAGAGAGAAGAGGATTGAGGGACGCCCACCGATAACTCAATCACTGATCCAACGACCAAATTCTCCGCCTCCGAACCAGTGTCCGGAAACCACTCGAGAGAAGCGCCAGAATCAACGTGAACTTGCTCGGAAGGAGGAGAAATAGTGCTCGACGAAACAGCATCTTCATCCGATGACTCCACCACACGAGACGGCTTGCGGGAAGGAACAACGGGTGAGCTGTCCGACGAAGACTTGGCAGCGGCCCCGGAGAAGGCGGCACGAGCGGGCGGACCAGTAGATCGCTGAGAACGAGCCCATCGCCCCTTGGGTTTCCGCCTCGACTTGCCCTTGGACGACGAAGCCCTGGAAGCACTTGGGGCTTGCACTGCCAACGCGGGCGGAGACTCTGCGGCCGCAGGAACACTTCCGGAAGACTCGACAACCTCCACCTCCAATTCCAAGCGCTCACCATCTTGAGAAGGAACCCGAGAACCACCAGGAGCTGTCACCGAAGACTCGCGGCTACCACCTCGACGGGAAGAAGACGTACGAGAGCCACGGACAGCGGAAGCTGAGTCTTCGGCGGGGCGGCGAGGTCTCTTGTCCGGGCGACTGGCGGACGGACTGCGACGGAGTGACGAGGAACGAACCCGCTTTTGCGACGCCGGACGAGAAACAGAGCTTGACCGACGACGAACATGATGAGAACCGGCTTCCCTTTGCGAGGAACGCTTGCGTGAGCAACCAATCTGCGCAGCGCGTACAGCCCGGTCCGCTTCGATATCGGCAGCACGAGTTCCCGGCGTTGTCTTGTTCGCCTCAGCCGACCGCTCCTCCGACGACAACTCAACATGAGAGTCCGATTCCAGGAAGGCAGCACGGGCCAGGTCAACAGCAATGACATCCTCGGTTCGAGACGGATCCGCATTGGCCAGCATGTCCTTGAGGACCCGCCGAGTCTCGTAGCTAATGTCCAGCAGTTCCCAGTTCAACTCGCCAGTCGACAAACCTGTAAAGCATGAGTCATCGGCAGAATCAGAACACAAGCCAGCACATCCAGCAACACAACGACCAGTACGAACCTTCAGAGATCAGCACGAGGACGTCTGGATCCATGTCTTCAAACTTGACATGCGCCCGAAGAGTCCTGTTGGCGCGCGTAAGCCGCTTCACCTGCTCTTGAAGGTCTTCATTTCGGCGCTGGAGGCGAGTCGACGACGAGTCATCGCCGGCATCCAAGCGAGCCAGAAGATCGTGAAGACGCTTGCTCTGTGCAGTCGACGACGCCACAGCAGCCTTGAATACCGTCTGCTCGCGAGTGAGCTGGAGAGCCATACGCTTGCACTCGTCGTCAGCAACTCTAACGCGGTTCTCCAAGCGGGCGGCCGTCTCGGTGTGCGCATTCACGGCTCCACGAAGACCCTCCATCTCCTGGAGGTAGTGAGCCTCCAGGACCCGCAGACGCTTGACCTCTTTCTTGGAGTGCTCGAGTTCAGCGCGCGCTTGCTTGAGGAACACTATGGTGTTCTCGTGCTTGAACGACTCCTTCATCGCCGAGTTTTCGGCGGCAGCACGTGCAGCTTCAGCGGAGTGCAACTGGCCTCGCATCACGGCCAAATCCAGATTGACGTCATCGTGGACCCCCATGTTGGGCTGAGCCGCCGCCACCACGTCTTCCAGCGAGCGAGCAGCGGCCAAGCGAGAGCCCACGTGGCGGTCCCCACGAATGTTGGGACCCTGGTGCAGAGTGACATTGAGACGACCGATGAGATCCAACCGAGGACCCAACACCGCGATCACGCGCTCCGACGCCTCAGCACTGGCTTCCATGACGATTTGCTCAAGGGCCTCACGCGACACCGTGATCAGCGAGTCGTCGGTGGTGGAACGACTGCCCTCAGCGCTCGAAGTAGAGCACCGAGCAGCTTGCCCCGACGACTGGATCGAAACTGAGTCGCCGACAGCACTACCAACAGGCACATCAACCAGGGAAGTATCCTGAATGACAAGAAATGAAGGCAATAACCGTGAAGGTAAGCGAGAGCAGCTCAAGATCAAGGTGCCAGTCAACGAGACGTACCGAAGGAACAGCCGGAGAGGTGGCCAGAGACGCGGACGACTCAGCGGAAGCGTCCAGCGAAGCTTGGCTCGGCGCATCGCCAACAGCCAGTGAGCCCAACTCCGGAGATGACAAGACAACCTGGGAAGCAGACGCACAAAGCCGCCAAGCATCAGCATCTCACGTGAAGCTAACAGAAAGCGAGAAGACGGCAGGAAACTCACCGTGGCCGAACTGGCCGTCGACTCAGCAGCGCTCTCATCCTCAGACACCGCCGACTGCGAGGGAGCAGGAGCAGCAGGCAAACTTCCAGCACCAAGCGAGCTTCCTCGACCTGGCGAAGACTGACCAAGATACCAAGATCCGGGTTAGGAATGAAGACGGCAAGAGAACAAGAAGAAGACGGCTTACCTGGAGCGAAGACCGAGATACACCGAGAGCCCTGAGGGCCGAGTTCACGGCGGACTGGGCAGCGCGCGAAGAACCAACCATGGCACAGGAGCACCCCGACGCTCACCAGCACGCGGCTCGAGTCGCGGTGGGGGTAGTTGTGGTATCGGGAAATGAAGCCGAAGCCAAAACCCAAAGGCGGGACGAGGGACGAAGAAGACTCGAGGCGCCGGCGTTAACTGGCAAGTCACAACCCATCGCCAGTCATTGGACTAAACTCCCTGGTCGCTGATTGGCCTAAAATAGGCCGGTGACGATGACTCGTCGACGGTCCCAAGTCAAGCGCGGGCGGTTGCAGCTCGCTAAGTACGGTGCGAACCTACTGGCAAGATCCGAACCTATGAGTCGTCGGCGCCTGTCCCGAGTCGTCGGTGGCGTTTCAGCGGCCGTTTGAGTCGTCGGTAACGCCGCCACGTCGCAGAGAAAGCGCCGAAGAGTCGTGAGTTACAACTGGCGGTCCAAAACGGACGCGTTTATACTTGATATTTGTATTGATCGATAGGAAACTTAAGAGAAGACCAGATAAGCCTTCGGGCAACAATAACAGAACAGCTTTTCCTCCCAACCACGCAAGGGCGACACCGGTGCCTGCAGTGAACGACCTGCAGCTCAAGGTAAACCTGGTAGGTAGGATTATGACTGTCGGTGGGCACATCTACTAGTGTAGCGTGTGTTCATCCCTGGCAGGGCCAAGAGTTAGTGGCCGGTGTATTGGTAGCGACGAGTCGTCGCCAGGAACTGGAGGAGCGAGAGCGCACTCCATTTATTTCTTCCCGCCGGAGTATAGCTCCGGCACCCTCGTATCACACCGTAAAAGGCCGGGACCCTTCCTTCTGAGGGCCTGCGAGGTATATTTTGTGTGTGAAAGCGTGCTAGCCTTTGCTCGTGGCTACTGACGCTGAGTCTTCCGTCGGTCGACTAGCGGAAGCTCGGTACACAGGGGAAACATCAACCCGGTGCAAGGGAAAGTTCCTGGGCCTTCAGGTTCTAACCCTAACAAGCCCATTGAGTCTTCGGTGACTCGGTGGGTGTTGTTGGTGGGGAAAGTGTGCCATATATAATTTAGCGCGTGTTCCTACACGACACATCCACCAGCGGCATGGCATATTCCATAACCAGCGTGACGGCATTGACCATCTTGTAGTCGATGCACAGACGGATGTCGACCCCATTCTTCTTCAGGACGATCACTATCGGGGAGACCCACGGGCTGTTGGAGAACGCTATGAGTCGTGACTTCAATGGCGCCTTGAGCAGCTCATATAACTTGCCTAGATGCTTCAACGGAACTCGGCGGGCGCGTTGCCTGACGGGCTCATGCCCCTGGACATCGATGTCGCACACCACTCCATACACCCGCGGGGGCAACGCGATTCCACTAGAAATCATGATGTGTTCGTGCGACTTTAATACTTCCACTAACCGCATGGACCGCTCGGCCGAGTGGGCCTCACACTTCACGTTACTCGCCGAGTAGTCGCCGTGCGTCGGGACGACTTCTGCCAAATCAGGCAGGAAGGTCAACTCGTGAGCGTAGTCCTCTAACGCCAGACCCACTGCGGAATGCTCGAACTCGGCGGAGTGCTGGTCTTCCATGGCTACCCGCTCTTCGCCGAGTCGTGCAGCTAGGAGGTAGCGTAGCCGGAGGTTCCTCATCCAGAAATTCGTCACTAACATCAACTTCTTCGCTGTTGGGACGACCGGAGGGCGGGCCAGGTCCGGTCTCCCCCGGGATCGACTCGACTGACTTCGAAAGGTGTGTCGACTGCTGCTCTTGTATTCTTGGCTCAGCCGAGTCGCTCGGCAAGGCGGGGCCGCTCTGGCAGGTCGAGCATTTGGCCATATCCAGGCCATGAGTCAGGGTGAGGCGGCTGGTTTCTTCCACGACGTCGCGCTCATCGCTGCACCCCAATCGCTGTTAACCGAGTTGATAATGTGGCCTGCGTTCGCGTCCGACAGATCGGACGGGTCAGTCCGTCCAGCGAGCTCGGCTAGCTCCTCTTCTCGCCGGGCCAGCAGCTCCCAGTGCTGGGCGCACGTGAGTCCCGGTTCGCCCCCTTCTTGGGGGGGTCGAGCGACCACCGCCTCAGGCTCCTTGTACGGTCTACGTTCCACAGCTGGCGGCTGTCGTGCCAGCCACCCTTCATACAGTTGCTATTCTTTGTTCAATAGAACTTTGTCGATAGCTGCTTCGTAGGCCAGAACCTTCCAGTCCCTGTACTTTGCCGAGCTCAACCGGACATATCCCTCGGGGGGAAGTACCCCATGCGGGGCCCAAGCAACCACCGAGAAGTGGGCCGGGCACCAGACGGCCACCGCCTCACATTTGTGAGCACCACGCGCACGGCTTTGCCACTCCGGTTGACGATCACGGTGGGAACCCAGTCTCGTGTACGCCGTACCCACAAGTCGTGCGTCGAGTCGTCGTATTGTTGCTCACGCAACTTGAACTCGGTGGGGAGCCTACTCGGCAAGCCCATAGGCCCTGCAGGCCCGCCCGTGATGTACAGACTGTCCCGTGGTGTCTCCGCCGCATTCTTCAATCGGAGCAGCGGAACGATCACCTCGTCGGGCAGCGTGGGCGTCGAGTTAAATAAGTCGAGTCGGATCCCCGCAGGGGTCATGAAATCCGTTCCTAGGATTAAATCGACTCCTGCATGGTGGTTCATAATCCACACATCGAACTCGTAAGCTACTTCCCAGCCGAGTGTCACTTTCACAGTCGCCTTGGTCTGAGTCGGGACTTTGTATTCCCCAATGCCTTGTACGTCGATCTGCATGTCTTGGCTCACAACTCGCTGCTTCAACCGCAGCTTCTTGGCGAATGCTTCTGTGTTGGCTGTCACATTCGCCCCCGTATCCAGTAGGATCTTCGTTCGCTGGTCGTTCACTGCTCCCATCACGAGCGCTCTCATCCGAACTCGGCGGTGAAACTTCTGGAACGACCACCACCCTAAGTTTTCTCCAGGGAGCAACTTCATCACCTTCGTGGTCGTCGCCGGTTCTCTCGTCCGTCGAGTCACCACTGCGCTATTCTCTATCGCTCGGCGTTCTTCGTCCGATCCGTCGAACTCACTGCTATTTTCGTCGTTTGCACTTGCACCATCACCGTCCTCACGGGCCATTTTGCTTCGCCGACAAAGGCAAACACAAAGTTCGCTTCTACTGCCGACTCGGCTGACTGTGGCAGCCCGGTGGTGTCCAACCCAGTCAGTGTTGGCGGGCCGCCGCGTTTAAATCACTCGGCGTATAGAGGTCTTGTAGATCATCCGGTACCTTGGACTTGTCGACATTTGCTTTGACAAATGAGGCCAGCTTCTCGTAGCGTTGGAACAGTTCGCATTGCCCTGCATCATGGATTTGCTTGCAGAACTTGCATCGCCTACGGCAGAAATGGACGGAGTGGTTGGCTCCACCACAGGAGGCACAGAGGCCGTACGGTGGGCGCCCACGGGAGTCACGACGCCCATCATAGTCTCGGCGCTCGGCGGGCCGCCCAGTTCGCTCAGTTGCCCCGGGCGGAACTCGGCGAACATCACCCCTCGGTGTCTTCGCCGAGCTGTTGCGATCACTAGACCGCCGACCACGGTCGCTCACGTTCCCAGCGTCCAGGTAGTCTTCTTCCGAGTCGTCCGCCGAGACCGAGTAGCTATGATAGCTGTCTTTGCTGCAGTCGCTCTCAGAATCATACCGAGCCATGCGTCGCCGGTCCGCTACTTCGTACGGATCATCGTCCCGTATCGTAGCTGCTGATAGGCGGCGGTCCCGGCCATCATCTCGACGCGGTCGCCGGTCGTCTCGGCGATAATCTCGCCGATCATCTCGGCGATCTCCACGTCGGTCGTCTCGGCGATCTCCGCGTCGATCGTCTCGGCGTTCGTCACGCCGGTCGTCTCGGCGGAGGTCACTCCGCCAAGTCGACTCAGACCGCTTCCCATCTCGACTGTATGCTCCCACGAGCCGGTCCGGCTGCTTCTTCCACTTTTCCCCAGGATCTCCTGGTTGATAATCTTCTCCACTTTCTTGACGTCGTCGAGTTGCTGCGGATAGAGAAGGTCCATGATGTCATCGTCCCCACAATTCAACAAGAAGTGCTCGACGTGATCAGCGGCGTCGGGTCCTTTAGACTCATACTGGATCTTGGCTGACTTAGCGTATCCATTCAACCGGATCAGGAAATTGCACACAGGTCCGTTCTCCTTACGTCGAGCTGAGTAGTAGCCTGTGCGTGCTGACTGGTCGAACTGTGAGCAGTAATAGTCCAGGAATGCCTCGCCGAGAAGATTCCACTTCCGCTGAGTCTTCTTCAGCAGCTGGCGGTACCATCCCTTCGCCGCTGGCCCCAAACTCAGCGAGAACGGCTCGCACCAGGCATCTTGGGCCATCCCTGTGCCTTTCATCTCGTAGATGAACCGCTTCAACCACTGGAGCGAGTCTTCAGAGCGGTAACGCTTTCCTTCGAACTCGACGATCTTGTCCAGCGAAGCGTGGGTACGCACTTCCAAGTACTGGGTCCTGTCGCTGTCGCTGTCGTCGAAGCTCAGCCGGTTGATTACCGCCTTCGCCGAGTCTTCCGCCGAGTCGTGGTAGTCCCCTTCCTCATCGTCGTCGTCTCCGCCAAGTTCTACTTCGTCCGCCACGTCGTAGAACTCGGCGTACCTGCCCCCACTCGACCTCTCCCTCACAGGAGTCTTCATGTGGAAGTCTTCATGTGGAAGTCTTCAAAGTACGGAGTCCCTTCCGTCGCCCGAAACACCTCACGCCCACCCTTCTTCGTCTCCGGTATCGTCGGCAACGGAATTCAGCTGGGGTCTTCGCCGAGTTGCTGGGGCTCGGCGGTTCGTTTTGCGATCAGTTGCCGAGGTCCCGCCGGGTGTTCGAGCCCGAACGCCCTTCTCAGTCGCCGCTTCCACCGCATCAACTCCAGCGAGGCTTGGCTTGGGGTCCATCCGTCCAGCATCAAGCCGCTGGGTCGACTTGTGCACTGATTCCCCATCGCCTTCAGGAGCAGCATGGTGTCCTCCGCCAACTGGTTGACGTCGGTGCTGTTCACTGGCTGGGCCAACTCCGGCCCCAGCACAGGCCACTTCGCCTGGGCCATCGCCACCGGCCCGAACATCACCATCCAATCACTCTGCGTTTTCATCTCTTCACTTCCGGTCGACATGGAGACCGCGGGACTTGCTCGGTGATGTGCCGGTTGCTTTCTGGAGCCCGAGAGCCGAGGCGCAAGAGCTCGCGCCGTTGTTGATGGATTTCGACTGTGCGAGTGAAATGTGAGTCGCCACCGTACCCTCGCTCTGATTGGTCGATATGATCGAAGCTAAGTGGGGGAGAATGTAACGGGGTTACATGGAATAGTGACCCTGGCACTATTCACAGATGGCTACAAAAGGCCACTCCTCTGAGTAGTGACACAATAGGCTTCAGAGCCAATCGACACATGTTATATAGGATAAACTATAGGGAACTTCGGATTTGTATGCAGGCAAAATCGGTACTAACCCATAAATACACTCAGGATCATAGATCTACCGTACTTCTGATCAATCAGTCCCCTTATACCAGGGACCCGTGAACAGCCGTTCACTGAGAGTTTGTATACTCTCGTTAGCACACTTCCTCTGTACAAGGTGCTCGTGTGGCCCAATTATAGGTTGGGAAGATGTGATTGACAAGATCTGACTGACTTTACATTCCGTTGTGGTGTCGTGAGTGCCTTGGGTCAGGACGACAGCGGCTGTATAGAAGTTAGGACGGTTCGGAAGGTAACAAAGTAGAGACAACGAAGGCAACATGCAAATATTTTTACCTTGTTGTCACCACGGCAGATTCACGACTGGCCTACCAAACCTTACTCTCGGAGCCTCCGCTTCGCTACTTCTCTCTGTCATAGCCACCACCACGGCGACAACTTCAACCAGACCTCACGCACCTCTTCACCTCTTCACCTCGGCGAAGTATTCGATCTCCTTCCTTCCTCGCTCTTCGCCCAGTCGTCGGGTGTCGACACCGTTTCCATCCGGTTCAGATACCCCACGAAACCGTCGCCCAGCACCCCAACTCAGGTCTCGGCTCATATTCCGACGTTCTAAACCGATGACTGCTCGTCCAGCTCATCCTTGCCCAGCTGCTCCTCACGAATTCATTCGCTGGTCGCCCTGCAGTCTTGCAGAGGACGGTTGCCTCCACTCCCGAGACGGTTAGCCACTGCACCTACTCGTGATATCCTCCACGACAGAAGCTCGGCGCCCTCGTCGATCCCCTTCCTGTCTGCTAGCTTCTCGCTTGACACTCTGCGCTCGACGCTCGGCTTGCTGTCCACTCAACGTCCTCACAGGCTTCGTTTCTCCCACACAACCATCGACGGGCCAGAGCGCCTCACGTAGACGCTCGGCTTGTTCCAGCTCTTAGCGATCGCGTTGCCACGCAGCATATCGGTCCAACGCCATCTTGGCCGGCGACAACTCGCCGATACAAGACTCGTACCATCGAAGCAAACGACCGGCGAAAGCAGTCACCACGACCACGCCGCTAGTCATCAACGCTCCCTCATCCAGCAAGAAATCTCCGTTCGCCGCAATTCCGGCGGACCACCAGTAGTTCATCGCGCGCAAAATGGCTCCAACACCCAATACAGCTTGGAAACCAGCTTCAAACAACTCGTAGATATACACTACTGTAGTGTAGGATTTCACGATTTTATGAGTCCTCGTCCCTAACTCTCGACAAATGGGACGGGTCTTACCAACAACACACGTTTCCCTCGAAAGGTCGGCGAAAATTGTTGGGATTAAACCTGAAGACCAGGTCCGATCCCTTACACCGGGCTGGAAATAAACATTGTGTCGAAGTATCGGTCAGGTAGGTAGAGCCCACACAAAGGCACCGCCAGCCACGAGCAACGGCTGGGGTGCGTAAATATAAACGCTTTCGCGCTAAAGCCACTGTAGTCCCTCAGAAAGGAAGGGTGCCGGTCCGGTCAAGGCCTTTTACATGGGCGCCGAGGTGAAATCTCGGCCAAAGGGTCCAATACACTGGAGGGCCACGCCACGCACCCTGTAGTGGGTCTAACTTGACTCACTACTTTAGCTTACACGTTGCGCTACGTGTATGAGGAAGCGAAAGTACTTAGTAATTACTTGAGTTAATTATATTTGAATACACAAATATAATTTAAATCAGATAAGGCTCCAAGTGACTTAGGTCAGGTAAAATGAGAACTGTATTGTTTGTAAATTGATCTTCCTCCTAAATCTGCTAAAACTGTTTATTATCTATGAAAGGGTTGACGGCGGCTGGCTGTCAGAGCCCCGCTAATATGCACGTCTCTAATTGGTAGAAAGATGCTGCTTTCTACCAATAGGATCTTTGGGTAGGTGTGGACCACTAATTGTGGTGGCCCACTTCAATGTATCCATTGGTGTGACTTACACCAATGTGAGGAAGTATCGAAAACTTTTAACAGATATTCTATCTGTTAAATTCACAAGTGGCTTGAAACCACTTGTACGTGTAACCCCGTTACCCCCCCCCCCCCCCCCCCCCCCCCCCTTAAGGTTAGACGCGCGGGGTCTCCGCACGTCAATCTTCTGAATTGACCATTCGTCAATTCTCCGCGTTTGGAGAAGAAACCCGCGCTCATTCAACGATGAGCGCACCCCAGAAGAAGAACCCGAAGGTGGTGGAGAGTCAGCTCTCCATCGATGACTACTCAGAGCGCCAGAAGGCGAAGTATGGCGACGTCGTCGACTTCGACGACGACGATGAAGACATGGAGGACGAGAAGGGCTCATCCTCAAAGCGCAAAGACTCAGTGACGAGCGAATCGCTCGACCCCCACGCTAAGAACATTCGCCCGCGTGAAGGGGACGAATCGGACGCTTCGAGTTTGAAGCGTTCGCGAACTGAGAGTGATACCCCACTCGCTTCCGCTGGGGCTCTCAGTTCTCCGCGCGCTGCAACTGCAGCGCATGATTCCAAAGCTCAAGGCGCTCCGCGCGCTGCAGGCGCAGCGCGCGATCCGTGGATGCCGTCCGCGTCCGAGATCACGGACCGGTATGGGAACCCGGTACCTCCGAATGAGGTGCCGCTGTACGTGTGTAGCGCCATCAAAGATGACACCGTGGCTGCCGAGCTGCACTTTGATGCGGAAACGCATCAAAGGCGCGATTACTACATCGGACTCTTTCATGAGCTCCGATGGTTTCAAAGCAAGAAGACATCTTCTCGCAGCAAAGTGCCCGAGTGGCAGGCACTTTGTCAAAGTTGGAACGCCTTTGTTGAAAACTTCAACAAGAAACCGAGTGCTTACCGTGATCGGATTAAGCAAGCGCGTGATCGCTTCGAGACGTACTCGAAGCGTGGAAAGTTGGAGCAACTCCACGTTGCTGCGGAGGAGGCGAATGTGCCGTGCGCTGTGCCCGAGGACTTTCAGTGCACGAAGTGCTTCCCAGGCGCGGTCCGCTTGAGCGACCGCGACCTGAACGGGTACACGTCGTTTCGTGTGCCCGAGAGTCTCAAAGAGCTCCGTACTAAGTTCTTAGCACGTGAGGGTTCGGGCGCTAGCGATGATCGCAGCGCTCGTATTACTTCCGCTGCGCCAGCGCATACTGCTCCTCGTACGCCCTCACCATTTCCGGAACGTCCTCCAGCAAGACGTTCCGTGGCTCCCATGTATCTTGATGGAGAGGAAATCCTCTCCAACGAATACGAAAACGAGCCCCTTGAGGGTTCGTTTTCGGGATACTATGGTCAACAATCCGCTCAACAATCCCGCGGGTTGAGCCGCGGGCGTCACGGATCGGCGGTGGCGGGGGTGGGAACACGCCCCGGGTATGATCAGCCCCGGGCTGATCAGTATGCGCCTCTCCACGACCGGGTGACCGCCGTGGAGCGTCTGCAGGGCGCTGAGTTCGCCGCCCTGAAACAGGAACTGGCGAACCAGAAGGCCCAAGTCGCGGCGGTCTCGCAGACCGCCTCGAATATCCAGGTCGAGCTGGGGACCCAGACGAAGGGGTTGGTCCAGCGCGTCCGCGCGCTGGAGGAGAGGCTGCTCGTCGCCGAGGCCAAGGCTTCCGCTTCTGCCTCGGCTCCTGCCGAGGCTTCGGGTCAGCCGAGCTAGATGGCTCGTGCTGCAGGTATGGCTTCAGCCGACCGACGTAAAAGGTCGGATGGAGGCGCATGCTAGACGGTATGTCTAGCGTGTATGCGTTGCCGTGCCGTGCCAACACAGTGAACGGCCCGATGAAGCGCGGAGCAAGCTTGCTTGCTCTGAAATCCGAAACTGCATGTTTAGGCAGATTTTGAGTAGCTAACAAAACCAATGAACTAACTTTGAATTCATTTGTGTTGCCTCTGCCCCACATTGTCTGCGTTCAGCTTCTGTTGATCAACAGAAGCTGCTATTTGCATCTTGGACAAACCGAATCACGGATTGTCTTTTAGTAAGGAAGTTGATTGCATCCGAGCTGAAGTCATTCAGCTCGCTCTCCGCAAGAGGCCCGGCCTCTGCGTGATTCTTCGCGGTGTCTGCACCCTGCGCAGACCCGTGGTCTTTGTCCTTGTTGTTTGAGGAGTCTGCGCCCTGAGCAGACTCATTCGTTTTGTTCGTTGTTGCAGCTGACACTGTGCAAGTGTCAGCGGTTTTCTGCGGCTGCTGCGTTGCAGTCGCAGATCCTCCCCCACTTAAAGTGGGAGCCATCACTCCGAGTAAACTCGGTAAACGTGGATGCCATATGGCATTCACATAAAACGGTGCACGCCCGGTCGAGGCATGCACCGAGTTGTTGATGGCGAATTCCGCCATCGACAAACACTCGCTCCAGTATTGGAACGAGTGAGCGTAGCTCTTCAGAATGTCGACGAGCACGCGATTCACGCGCTCGGTTTGACCGTCCGTCTGCGGATGATCCGCAGTCGACATTGAAAGTTGACGCCCAAGAAGTGTAAACACTTCTTGCCACAGGTGCGCTGTGAAGCGCAGGTATCTGTCCGACACAATGTCGGTCGGCATGCCATGGTGTTTGAACACCATGTCGACGAACAGACGGGCCGTCTGCTTCGCGGTCACCTCTGCCGGCACCGCAGCAAGATGGTACTGTGGTGAAGCAGACCGCGAGATGAGAAGTGATGAGCGAGGCGCGCCAGAGGACCGTTGCCCAGAGTGAAAGAACGCGACCTGTACGGAATCTTCTGCGGAAAGGGTGAAAGACACCTCAGATGTCAAGGCTGAGTCGGAGCTGTCATTCAGGGCTTTCGGAATACCTCACTTTAGTGACACACCGCTTGAGTGACCCCGTCTCAGGTCTATGACGACCCCGTCCTAGGAACCCCTGAGACGCGGTCTGGAGGACCCCGTCTCAGAGATCCAAGCATCATAAATCAGGGATGCGTCATCGAAGTAGGGTTAGGCATGGAACCGTAGCTTGGCAATCTTCAAGTAGTCAGTCGGTAGTATAGGATAGGTGTAAGGCTCAGTCCCGAATCTTCTTTGTGCCGCTCAAGTGGATTTCTCCCTTTCGGTCCAAGGCTTCCGAGTGCCGGCAAGCAGAGCCGCCCCGATAACGCGGCCCCCCGTCCCTCGGTCGTCGGTGTACTCACCCTCAGACCCGTGCCCAACAGGAGGGACACGTTAAAAGATACCGCTCAAGCACGCCCGATAACGCGTCGCTGAAGGCGAAGACCCGTGCCGGCCCCGATAACGCCGCACAAAAACCGCGTCGGCCCCGATAACGCCACGCACCCCAAGGACGCGACGCACCGATAACTGCACGTGTTCAAGGGCAAGAAAGGAGAATAGACGGATCAAGGACAAGACCGTCCCAGTAAGGAAGACTTCACGCTCCAAGCTCGAGCTACTCGTTACCCTATCCTGAGATACGCTACTCAAGTCCCGGGGGAATACCCGACGCGCCCACCGACAGCGGACGCGACGGGTTTGTGCGAGGACGACTTTGCAGATTTCTGCGAGGGCGCTACTCCACAATGGTGCCGCGAACCGGGAGTACTACTCCGGAAGATGGAGTAACGATCAAGCAAGAACCTGGAGTGGATGCGCCGTCGATTGGAAGGTCGTCGACGGCAAGTGAGCGAGAGAGACCGGACGCGTCGTGGAGCTCGGAGGGAACCTTCACGACAGGCCATGGTGCCAGCGACGAACACGAGGGCTACGATGAACAGTTTGCCGTTCCCGATGTGGCTCCCCACGGAGCCACCCCGGACCTCGGTTCACGCCGAGGTCCGACCGGTCTGAAGCCTGAGAAGGCGGAAGACGAAAACCCACCCACCACCAAGGCCACCGCCAAGCGCAAGCTCAAGAAGAAGCTGCGCGCGCCGGAATCCGCCGACGAGAAGCTGCCCAAAACGGGAGGCAAGAACGCGGGACGCCAATACACGGAGGAGGAACTGGACTATGTCTTAGGCAAGGCACAGTTAGCTCGCCTGCTAGAACGCGACCCGATTCTGAGCTTCGTCCGTCCCAAGCTGATCAACGAGCTCACTGGACCGATCCAAGAACCGGACTGGGCGAGCATCACGGACGTGCGGATGGCAGTGCATGCGCTCTTCGGTATGCTTCGTGAGTCGGGCTTCTTGCTGGGTGCGTTCGAAATGGAGAGAGTGTTCGACTGGGAGCTGGCGTCCTGGAAGGACTCGATCAAAGCTATGATGGGCCCCTTGGCTGGGTTAGTCGGGATGGTCAAACGCGAGGCCAAACCGCCCCGCGTCGATCCGGGGGTGGTTCCACCGCCTCTGCCACGACCCTAATACCAGTCGAGTGTGGGCTCGGACAGCAGCATCGAGTCCCCACAGCGAATGCCGATGCCAGGTCGTTCGCCGCGAATCATGCAACTGACAGCTGCACCGACGCGGACGGAGACCCCGCCCCCTGAAGAGAACGTGATCCCTAAAGCATTGGAAGACGCGATCATCCGACTGATGCGGTCGACGATGATGCGCACCACGAGTGTGCCAACGCGCACCGAGTCGGCACCGACTGTCAGGACGACGCCACAAGCGACGACCCCGCGAGAACCGGCGGACGTTGCCATGGAGTCCGTGAGTTCACGATCGACGCCCAGGTCCAAGTGCCAGGCGCGCGATCAAGACGAGGACCCGGAAGACTTGTTCGATCTGGAAACCGGGACGCCGGGGACCGCGGCCGCGGTCTCAACCGCGACGGCCGGAACGGGTCTCACCCGAGTACGCCTCTCCGCATTTTCTGAACTCAAGGAATTCCACGGCCGAGACGCCAGCGAAGAGAAAGCTCGAGCATGGTTCAACCGGGTAAAGTCCGCGTCGCGTCGCGACGGAATGACGGGAGAAGAAGTGTGTGCGCTGTTCGGAGACCTGATGGCAGGCCCCGCCAGCCAGTGGTACTTGCAGCTATCCAAGAACGTCCGGAAGTCATGGACCGACCTCACGGAACAGTTCAGGATCTAGTACTGCGGCAAATGCGTGTCCATGGCAAGTCGCTACTACCATGCATCGAAGCACCCCGACGAAACCCCGCTGGAGTACTTGTACAGGCTCAACGTGGCGGCCGTGCGGGCCAAAATCCCCTATGCGGACGGAACAGCCGAGGAGAAACGGGAGCACGTGGAGCTATTCATCCACACCCTTGGGTCCCAGGAACACGAGTTGGCATCCCGTCTCACGCTCATGGAAGTCCCAGACGCGGACGCCCTGGAGAAGAAACTGCACGCTCGACAACGGGGGCTCGCCCATCAGAAGAAGGCACTCTTCGGGTCAAACAAGTTCCGACAGAAGGCACCAGTCTCGCCGGCGCTACCCCCGCGGGCGGTGCACGCGATCCATGCCGCGACAGACGGCTACGACTCGGGGCGAGAAAGTTGTGACAGCGTGGACCAGTTGTACGACCAGGATCGGGATGAGGATGACCGGGCCAAAATGTTTGTGGCCGACCAAATGCCGCCGGGGAACCCGCGCGGTGCGACGCTGGAGTAGACGACGCGGGACGCGACCGCCCCGATGCCGACATTGTAGCTCACGTCGACACTTGGAGGGAGATTGCTGGAGATTGCTGACGTGTCAGAAATGTGGTGGCCGTCACCCGACGGACCGCTGTCTGCGTGCGTGTAAGGCCTGTGGAGACGTGCACGACATAGGTGGATGCCCAATGGAAGAATTCTTCAACCAGCTTCGTCAATGGTATGATCCACAGAAGCACGCAGGGATGCTTCCGCCGACAGCCGAAAAGATGTTAAACTAGATCGCTCGCTGGGTCGGAAACCAGTACGAGACGAGCGATCCGTTTTAGTCTATGCATTTGTGACCAAGAAGTCGCGAAAGGCGGTTAGTGAAAGCTCGGCTGCCTCCAACGATAATACATGTGAATCCAAACGGGTACGTACCACGCGTGAGCGTGCTCCTCAAGTCGCGACCCTCGGGTACGCGGGCGAGTATGCACGAGAACCCCTCCTGGACGCGATTGACTTGCAACCGGGAGAGCGACGCGGGTACTGGAAACATTACGCGCCGCAGGAGTGGTACAAAGAAGCCAAGATTCACGGAAAGCTGAACAACCGTCGCGGAGTGTTGCTGCTCGATACAGGTGCCGAGGTGTCCATCCTGGACACCACCTTTGCTCGTGAGGTAGGCTGCCTGATCGACACAGATGTGACACAAACTTGCGTCGGGATCCACGATGAAGCGTACTACACGATCGGAAGAACGAGAGTCAAGATCACCCTGGCGGGAAACTTGGTGTACTTCATGGACATCTGGGTGGGGGATTTAGTAGGCCAATACGCTATACTGGGGATGAAATTCATGGTCCCAGCTGGGGTACGTATCGACACGGCGGATGGGACTGCCTGCCTGCCAGACGAAGTCCGTATTCAACTGATCGGGAGGCGACCCCTGTGCGGCGCCAAGATGCATCCAATATCCGCCGCGTCGCCACTGAGGATCGACCCAGGACGGACACAGGACGTCCCGCTGAGACCCGACCGAGCCGCACCGCTGCTCTGGGTAACTCGAGGGAAGTCGTGGGTCAGCACCCTCATCAAAGGAAGGATCGGGAGGAGATTGTATCTGCGTGTTACGAACATCGGGGAGCGAAGCGTAACGCTCGACGCTCACACTCCAATAGGCTGGTGGACGCCCGCGGACGCTGTTCCGCGCGCGTTCGGTTTCGTTCAACCGGGATCGCGCCGCTACCAAGAATGACAGAACCTGGCGTACAGTGCTACCTGCGACGCTGACGATGTCTGGATTGAGGAGGGATCCAATGTCCCCACGACGGAACGCCCGACATACCAAACCCCGCAGAGAATCCTGCGTCGAGATAGAGGACGGTCTGCCGGCCCTGAGGGAGAGTGTCCAGATGCGCTGCCCGTGATCGCCGCGATTGTGACCACTCAGAGGGAAGCGACAGAGAATCGACCCAAGATCGAGAAGCACGTCGAAGCAGCCCAGGGGACGCACGTCTCAGACTTGGAGATGGATGTCCAGGTCGAAGCGGAAGAGGACGCAGTCCTCATCCATGAAGGCTCCGACCTCTTCGCGGAAGACCTGGAGGCAGAGATGGCAGTCTTGCCGGATCTCTCGCTGACCGCTGAGGTGAAGATCAAAGACCTCAAGGTCGGACAGCCGACCAACGTCGATCCAGAAGCCGCCGTCCGCGAGGGAGAACGTCTGCGCCAGATCATCTGGAAGCGGCGGAAGTGGCTAATCGGGAAGGGTAACGCGTTACCGCCCGCAGCCATCGGAGTCGTCTGCGACATCGATGTTGGAGACGCGAAGCCCGTCGCTCAACGCATCAGGAAAATCCCGCCACAATTCAAGGAGAAGGTAGCCGATCTCATCAAAGGCCTCCTTAGTGCAGGCATGATCCAGCCGTCGACGTCACCCTGGTCATCACCCATCGTTGTGATCGTTATGAAGAATGGGGTCGACATTCGACTCTGCATCGACTACAGGCTGGTGAACGGCCTCACACAGCTGATGGTATACCCGATGCCGCTGGTGAACGACTTGCTGGAGGGCCTCGACAAGTATTTGTGGTACTGTTCCTTGGACATGACCAGCGGGTTCTGGGTCGTTCCCATGACAGATCGTGCTCGACTCATTTCGGCCTTCATCACCCCATTGGGTCTCTTCGAATGGCTGCGCATGCCTTTCGGATTGTGCAACGCTCCTCAGATTTACCAACGATTGATCGACAACGCGCTCTACGGTTTCCTACGATTGTCGCCCGACAATGCCGCGCGGGACGTCTTCGAAGGAGGCGAGCCCGAACGGCCGCGAATGCATTCCGTTTTAGGCCGTCGCTCGTACATCGACGACATTCTAATTGGAGGCACGACTTGGGACGACTTGTGTGAGAAGGTCGAACGTCTGCTAGACGTGTGTGAACAATGGCACCTGTCCATCAGCGTCGAGAAGATCGAGTGGGGAATGTCGCAGGTCGACTACCTGGGCCATAAGGTTACGGAACGTGGTCTCCGCGCCAACCCGAAGAACTTGGAATCGCTTACCACGTTAGAATTTCCACGCACGCTAAAGGGTTTGCAGTCCTTCTTGGGTAGCCTCAACTACTACTACCGGTTCATTCAGGACTTCGCCGTATACGCGACCGCGCTCTACACGCTCACGGAGCACGATTTCGAAGCGTATTCCACGTCGCAAGAGGCTCGAGAACAGGAGAAGTGGAAGCACGCCACGTGCGCGTTCGAAATTCTTAAGGCCAAGTTGGCAGAGACCCCGATGTTGAAACATTTTGACCCAGAACGGGAGCCCGTCGTGATCGTCTATGCGATCGACTGGGCCATTGCGGCCGTTGTCACCCAAGTCCACGATGACGTGTGTATACCCGTTAAGTTCACCAGCCGGACGTTGAAGCCCAACGAGCTGAATTACGACATCGTCGAGAAGGAAATCTTGGCTCTGTTGCGGGCTCTGAGCGACTGTTTCACAATGCTGGCAGGACGGATGGTGCGCATTTTGACACGTCACACGACTTTGGCATGGTTGTTCAGGTCGAAAGGATTGCAAGGCCGGCTGTCGCAATGGGCAGCAGTGCTCTCATCATGGGGACTGGAAGTCTGCCGGTCGCTGAAGGGCGAAGAAGAGATACTCGGGACGCTGGCCGCGAGTATAACCCCACGCGAGTTCGTGGACGCGGCCCTGGAGGAGATCGCCCCGCGAAGACGTCCATCCCGGACCGCGGTGATCCCGATCCCCACGGTTGCCTTCTATGTGGAGTTGTACGTTACGAGCTTCGACGGTTCAGCTAAAGCCAAACGAGAAGGAGGAGCGTTCAGCGCAGTCGTCTGGAAGTTGCCTGGATGGATGGTCGCTCGAGCTGCTTCTGGGTACGCGGACGACCTCACGGTCAACGAAGCTGAGTATCGAGGCCTGCTGCTGGGATGTTCTTTACTTGAAGGCCTGGAAGTGGTACGGCTGATCGTCTGCGGGGACTCTAACCTCGTCATACGCCAAATGAGAGATGAGATGGACTGCAAGTCGCCGGGGCTAAAGTTGCTACGGCAACAGGCCAGGAATGCGTTGGAAGCGTGGCCCCGTCACGAGTTGTGCCATGTGCGCCGGGACTGGAATGCAAGCGCCGACATGCTGGCCGGTCAAGATCTGCAACGGCAAGCCGGGCTGAACGTCTCCGACCCGCGAGAGACTCAAGATCTGATCACGCTGAATAGACTGGGGGAAGTCATTCGTCCTAGGACGCACGAAGCGGATCTCGATCCACAGGAACCGACGACGTCCCACGACAGGGTGAGAGAAATGGCGGCCCCGGTGCTACCAGTGGTCAAACGATCCGCTGCAACGCGAGCCGCGTCCCACCGATCGCGAGCTCCAGAGACGCTCCGAGAGCTGGAAGTACAACGGCTCCGGCTAGATCGCGTCCGTGCTGCCCAAGACGAGGAAGTTTGGATCGCCAACTTGAAGAAATACTTGCGAGGTGAGCTGGGAAGACTCTCCAAGCGAGAAGCGAAAGACTGCCGCAAGATCGCACCTCAGTACGAGGAAGGCGAGAGCAGGCTGCTGTACTATCGCACACGAGGCAGCGAGGCCGCCGAAGATCGAGACGCGATCCTCAAGCTGGTCGTCCCAGAAACGCTCCGAGACGACGTTCTCCACCACTACCACGCGAGCCTCGAAGGAGGCCACCAGGGGATTGGACGGACGTACCAACGCGTACGACACCACTTTCACTGGTCGGGCATCTTCAAGAGCGTTCAACGCTACGTCGGAGAATGTACGGACTGTGAGACGGGAAAGGGTCGACCAACGATACAGGGCGAGTCACCAGGCAACATTGTCGCGACATATCCATTCCAAGTCATTGCGATGGACCATATTCCGTCGCTGCCCGCGTCGCACAAGGGGAACACCGAATTGCTTGTGTGGGTTGACTTGTTCACGGGTTTTGTCATTACGAAGGCGAATGCGTCGCGAAGTGCCCAGACGGTAGGGTTTAGGCTCACTTTTGCGTTGAACACGGCCCATGATAGAACGCGGGACGAGACCCCGTTCTACCTTGTACACGGCTGGGATGCGCGGTCTACGCTGGAGGCAACACTCTCGATCGGAAACACGTCACACCGCGACGCGGAAGCCCGACGTTGGAGAATGCGGATCCAGCGGCACTACAAGATGGCGCGTGCACAAGCACTCGAGTTAGTCCGAGAGGCCGTCGCGGGACGAGCCCGCCGCCAGAACGAGGACGCATCTCAACACTCGATCGAGACGGGCTCACAAGTCTGGTTGTACCTGGATCGCGTGAAGCCCGGGTACGCTCGCAAGCTGGCGCACATGTGGCACGGCCCGTTCCGCGTCGCAGAGCTAGTGAATGCGTTTGCAGTCCGTCTCGAGACAGCAGGAACGCCCTATCAGTCGTTCCCAATCGTTCACCTTTCCAAGCTGAAGCCCGTCCGGGAGTTCCCGTCACGACCCGCGATCCGGCTGACGGTCCCGGCGGACGAACGCTTCGACTTCGACGAGGAACGCCTGCTGGAGGACAGCTGGAACGCGCAAGAACTGGAGGACGACGTCTTCGAGGTCGAGAAGATCCTCGACATGCGCGAGGGTCGGGCTACGCGGTATGGGCGAACGCGGCGAGAATTTGAAGTGAAATGGAAGGGCTATCCTGACTCTACTTGGGTCGACGAAACTGATTTGAACTGTGGAGGCCTGTTGTACGACTTTCTCCGGCAACGCACGGGACTTAACCGGTTCGAGGCGATGCAGTCGCACGAGAGCGCGGTGGACGGGCCTGTTCCTGATGGGGGGCCGGCCTGAGTGGTGTGGTGGAAGTCGACGGGAAGGCCGTCGACGGGAGGAAGGGTGGAACCCTCGCCTCTGGGAGTGGCCAGGGCGAGGACGATGGGTAGATGGGAAGTCTGGAGGACCGGCCAGTTGGCCGAAGATGGGACGACGGAGGGTCGTCTCGTAAGAATAGAGTGGAAAGAAACAACGGAAGAAACCAAACGCGGAAGAATTGCAACGACGATATATTGAAGTTGGGAGGCTACGGTGGCCTACTGAACGGGGAGCGCTTAGATCTCTTGGATGAACTTGCCGCGGAGTCGAGCAAGGGCGTAGGCTGGGTGAGCACGCCCCACTGCGCAATTTCCGCGCGCGTCGGGCTGGCCACGGAAGAAACGACGCCATGGCTCGCTCGAGTTGATGGCGTCCAGAGCCTCCTGCAAGGTCGCGTGCTCCACGCCCGGATACCACCGCCCGACGGTCGACCTAGACGGTGGGAACTGCAAGAACAGCGGGTCCAGCAAGAGGTCCAAGTCCGCGAACCCTCGCCCAAATAGCTCCAAGACGGACTGGACGACTCGTGTCCAGTGATCCCCCGCGTGAGATCGGCGGGAGTTGCGTCAACGGCGCCAAGAAACCCAGGTCGCGGTGGCAGGGATGAGCAACCCGTGGGTGCCCTCCCAGTAGGCTTGGGCCCAATGGTCCAAATGCCACCGATACCGGGTCAGCGGAGCCTGGAAGGACGCGTCCCCGGCCGCGAAGGTCAACGTCTCCGTGGGTTGGGTCAAATTGACGCGCCGACTCGGTTTCGCGCTGGCTTCGCACGAGCTGGTCTCGCACGTCGCGGAGCTCTTCGGCCACTGCGTCACGCTGATGTCCGTGCTCGACAGACTCGCTCGAAGCCTGGTCACGTTCAGCCACTGCCGTTGCAAGCTGCGCGTTCACGGCGGACAGGGTCGCCCGCGTGCTTGCGAGGTCGGCTTGAACGGCGGCCATCTCGCGATCAGGAAGCGCTTGAGCGTCTGGTAACGAAGTAGACGATACACTGGGGACAGTCGGCGGGGAAGTGACGAGGGCGAGGCGAGCCTCCAACTCAGCTACGCGAGTCTGCGCGGCCTTGAGCTCGTCCTGCAGACCATACTCGTATTCAAGAGACGACTGCTCGAGGACGCGGTAACGAGTCTCGTAACTGTCGGCGTGATCCGCACGGTCGCGAAGGTGGGCGGCGACGTCTTCTAGCCGGCCGTTCTCGCGCTGCAAATTGTCAAGCATCTCGTGCAATTCGTTCACAGTCGCCGCGCCCAGATCAAAGCCTTCACGGGCTCGCTGCCATAGCGCCCGATTGCGGTCATGCCGCGTCGACGTATGAGCGGCCAGACCGGCGTTGTAAGCCGTGGCCAGCTCGCAGTACTCGCGCAACCTGGCTGCCTCGTGCTCCAAACCGGTGGCGTCGATCAAGAGTGATACCACCGATATATCGGGGTCTTCAATCGATGGTAGCTGGACGGAGGACGCTTGCGGGACCGGAGGATGGCGCGTACCCAACGCTCAGACGCGACAACTGCCAGAATCGACGTCTTCGGGGCCGACGTCAACTGTAGAGCCACTGCTCCCGCTATCGAGGGTGGACGGCAGGCGAAGACCCATGTGAAGACGGAGGGGATGTGCGGGAAGCCTGCCACGAAGCATGACACAGATGAGCAGTGAGAGAAGGAGACACACGGGTTCTGATGCAACGCACCCACCTGGGGAGTGCGCGCGTGCACCAGCGGGACGGCTGTGGTGAAGCAGACCGCGAGATGAGAAGTGATGAGCGAGGCGCGCCAGAGGACCGTTGCCCAGAGTGAAAGAACGCGACCTGTACGGAATCTTCTGCGGAAAGGGTGAAAGACACCTCAGATGTCAAGGCTGAGTCGGAGCTGTCATTCAGGGCTTTCGGAATACCTCACTTTAGTGACACACCGCTTGAGTGACCCCGTCTCAGGTCTATGACGACCCCGTCCTAGGAACCCCTGAGACGCGGTCTGGAGGACCCCGTCTCAGAGATCCAAGCATCATAAATCAGGGATGCGTCATCGAAGTAGGGTTAGGCATGGAACCGTAGCTTGGCAATCTTCAAGTAGTCAGTCAGTAGTATAGGATAGGTGTAAGGCTCAGTCCCGAATCTTCTTTGTGCCGCTCAAGTGGATTTCTCCCTTTCGGTCCAAGGCTTCCGAGTGCCGGCAAGCAGAGCCGCCCCGATAACGCGGCCCCCCGTCCCTCGGTCGTCGGTGTACTCACCCTCAGACCCGTGCCCAACAGGAGGGACACGTTAAAAGATACCGCTCAAGCACGCCCGATAACGCGTCGCTGAAGGCGAAGACCCGTGCCGGCCCCGATAACGCCGCACAAAAACCGCGTCGGCCCCGATAACGCCACGCACCCCAAGGACGCGACGCACCGATAACTGCACGTGTTCAAGGGCAAGAAAGGAGAAAAGACGGATCAAGGACAAGACCGTCCCAGTAAGGAAGACTTCATGCTCCAAGCTCGAGCTACTCGTTACCCTATCCTGAGATGCGCTACTGAAGTCCCGGGGAAATACCCGCCGCGCCCATCGACAGCGGACGCGACGGGTTTGTGCGAGGACGACTTTGCAGATTTCTGCGAGGGCGCTACTCCACAGTACATCTTGCTGAAGCGGTCGACGAAGACCACTACACCGGTATTTCCTCCGCTGTCCGGGGGAAGACCAAAGATGAAGTCCAAAGACATGGACTTCCAACACTCCGACGGAGTCGGTAGTGATTGTAACGGAGCCTGCACGAATGGCGCAGGCTTTACGCGTTGGCATACCTCGCAAGCACCGACGTACTTGCGCACCCACTTGTACTGGTGGTGCCAGTAGAAGTCACGCGTGAGAAGGACGTATGTCTTCTCACGTCCGAGATGTCCCGCAGACGGGGCATCATGATATTCGTACATGATCCTGAGTCGCAGGTCATGGTCATTTGGTACGACAACGCGGATCGCGTTGTCGTCGACTGCATTGTAAAGCAGTATTCCGTCGTGCACTCGAAAGCGGTGTGCACGCGCACGAAGGTGCTTGGGCAGCTTCTGACGGGACTTGTCAGAAGGCGCTGTGCCATAGGCCAGCAAGAGTTTCGTGTCCGCGTCGTGCGCGTACGCGGCCTTCACGTCATCCAACAGAGATGATGTGGGTTTGCTCGATCGCATGGCGTCAATGGCATTGACGTCAACAGCTTCTGCATAGTCCGGCCGACGTGATAACGCGTCGGCCACCACGTTCAATCTTCCGGGTTTGTATTCGACCCGGAAGTTATACTCCGCAAAGAATGAGAGCCATCTCGCCATTCTTTGTGAAATGTGTGGCGACTTCACTGCGGTGCGCAGTGAAGCATGGTCGGTGTAGACCACAAATGGTCTACTCCCAAGCAAGTACACTCGGAACTTTGCGAGTGCATACTTCATGGCAAGGAGTTCCTTGTCATGCACCGGATAGTTGCGCTCAGCTGGCTTCAGTTGACGCGATTGGTAGTAGACGACACGATCACGGCCCTCGTGATCGTGCTGCATCAACGCGCATCCGATCGCGAAGTCGGATGCGTCACATACGACATGGAATGGACGATCTTGGTCAGCCACTGCCAAGATCGGGGCATTCGATGCAGTCAAGCCCTGCTTGACTGCATCGAATGCCTTTTGGCAATCGGGTGTCCAATTCCACACAGCTTCTTTCTTAAGAAGTTGTGACAGCGGGCGGATCTTGCCCGCGTAATCCTCCACGTACTTGCACATGTACGTGGCCAAGCCAAGGAACTGCCTCAGTTCCTTGACACTTGAAGGCGTTGGCCATTCATTGATCACTCTGACCTTTTCCGGGTCAGGGCGAACGCCATTCTTTCCTACGAGACACCCGAGGACGGGTATCTCGCTTGCCCCGAAGATACACTTCTTCAGGTTCGCGTAGAGCTTATGTTTTCGCATAAGCTCAAGTAGCTTCCGGAGATCCTGTGCATCTCTACGTCGGTCTTCCCGTCCACAGCTCGGCTGTGGATGAACACATCATCGAAGTAGCTCGGTGCGAAGTCGCGCACCGAGCGCAACAAGTGCGTCACGCACCTGTTGAAAGTCGCAGGGGCATTCTTAAGCCCCTGTGGCATTACTAGCCATTCCCAGAGCATGCCGCTTGGCGTGCTCACTGCTGTGAGAGGGATATCGCTCTCACGCATTAGGATTTGGTAAAATCCATCTCGCAAGTCGAGAGCACTGTAAACGGTGCTCCCGGCCATCGAATCGATGATAACATCTTTTCGTGGTATCGGCGTCTGCGCCGGTACCGTCGCATCGTTCAGCTTGTTGTAGGCATGAACGATGCGCCATCCACCCTGTGGCTTCTTGACACAGAACGTCGGAGCACTGTGCGGGGACTTTGATTCCCGCACTTGTCCTGCTTTACGACGACTTTCAAAGAAGTCGTCGATCGCTTTCACTTGCTCTCGCGGCAGTGGCCACTGCCGCGTGACACAGTACTTCGTGCCCGGCACGAGATCAATCTCGTGCTGAATGCCCTCATCCTGCGGAAGCTCCGCAGGAATTCCTTCCGGGAGTACGTCTTTGTACTCCCTCAGTAATTCGTAATAGGGACTCGACTTCAGCGAGTCCCAACCTTGTTCCTCGAAGCGCTCTCGCTTCGTCTTCGCACTGAGAGTGTCTTCACTCTCAGCGGTACTTCCCATGAAGGGCTGTCTTCGCTCTTCGCTCTCGCTCTCCGTTCTTTCGCTGTCCGAAAGAACGCAGACATGCTCGATGCGTCCATCGCGCAAGTCGCGCGTGAAGCGCTTCGAGCTCATGCCTGGAAGCGAAGTCAACTCCGACGCCGTCGTCGGAGGATTAGCGAGTTCCATTTCGCGATACTGGAATCCAGTATCGGCGCGCGTCAAGACGCTTAGCGTCTCGACGTCCGGCGTCACCGCCTCAGTCTGCCCAGCAGATTGCTCTTGTTGCGTCTCGGTCACGGACCGAGACTTGCGCAGCGTTCTCCGCTTGCGCCGTCTTCTTGTTGTGCGGAGCCCGGCTCCGCATGGTGGTTCTTCTGATCCAGGCCCGGCCGTGGACAGTTGTTCGCCGGCGGACCCTGTCCGCGGGCGCGCGGTATCAAGCCCGGCTTGACCGCATTTTTCTTCGTGCAGCCCGGCTGCACGACAGCATACAAATTGCGTCAGCACAGGATGTTTGCGACTGTCCGTACCGTTTGCAGCGTCAACTCCCGGAGTTGACACGCCTTCGTCACCTCGACGCCATTCATTGGCGGAGCCCCTCATGACCGAGGGTGCGTCGTCGACCTGACCTCTTCGGGTCAGGGACTGTCCCATGCGTACTTGAACGCGAGTGTTGGTTCCTGGAACCAGTACATCTTTTGCTTCTGACGTCGGCAGCATTGCCAACGTTGGTCTCACTTGTGCGCGCCCTCGCGCACTTCTTGGGCACTCCGGGACAGCGGCATTAAGCGCTGTCTCGACTGGCGAGTCGCGCGCACCTGCTGGTGCGTGCGCTGCGGTAACAGGGCCATCGCTCTCTGTTTCGCTGTCGCGGCCGAAACGCACGAACGTGCGCTTCTTCCAGTCTATTACCGGATCATGCCGTGCAAGCCACGGCATGTCCATAACAACGTCGAACTTATCGTCCAGGTCCAGGACGATAAAGTGTTCGACAAACACTCGTTGTTTGTACGAGAAGCGCACGTTCACGACGCGCTTCTCGGTCGTCACGACGGCACCTGTTGCCAGTCGTACCTCCAGAAGACTTCGAGGTACTTTTACCTCCTCGAAGTCAAGTCTCGGCAGGCTCCGTAGTCGAAGAAAGTTGTTCGACGCGCCTGAATCTACCAATGTTCGAAGAGAGTTACTCGCTCTCTTCGAGTAAACCTTCAAGATGACTAGGTTGGGCCTGTCATCTTGTTTCTTGCAGCGAGAGGTGGGGCTGCAGTCCTCCGTGTCGCGTGCCCGATATCGGCACGCGTGACTGCATTACCAGCAGGGCACCCCGCGCCTACTGGATGTTCACGTTTTTTGTTTGTTCGCGGCGATGCCTAGCATCGCCACGACGGCCGCCTCCAGGGGGCATGGGAGCTGTGCACTCCCGTGCAAAGTGACCGATCCTTACGCAACGGAAGCATCGCACATTACTTCCGTGCTGTTGGTGGCCAGCAGGCGTTGCATTCGAGAGGTCCATTGGTTCCGGACATCCCGTGCTCACTAACGGGCGCGGTTGCGACCTCGGCACGTTCGCGTGGAGTTTAGCCTGCCGCAGCCTAAACTCTTCTTGCATGACAAGGGTGATTGCAGCTTCGAGAGTACTCGGGTACTCTCGGAAGAGATAGGTCTTCACGGGCCCACCTCTAAGTCCCTTCATGAACGTGACGACCTTGGTCGCCTCGTCAATTGGGTTAGTCACGATATTTGAGACCAAGTATCGTGCGCGCGGCGCGTAAGCATGGACGTCATGCTTACCCTGCTGAAGGTCGAGGAACTCCGCCCTCGACCGGAACTCGTTTTGCGGGGGCTCAAACGCTTTTCTGAGGTCCTCTTTGAATACTTCGTACGTGCCGAAGCACGTAGGATCGGAGAGTCGGCGTCCATACGCCCAACTCCTTGCGCGTCCGCCAAGGCAGGACATGGCGAACGCGACCTTCGACAGCGGGTCGACGATGCGTCGAGCCGCTATGGCTGTGTCGAGTTCGACAAGCCATCGGAGGAGAGGCTCGCCCTCTCTTCCTACATAATTGCTCACGCTCAATTTTAATGATTGAGCACGCGGTGGCGTCCCCGACAACGCCGTCGCTGCGGAAGCAGCATCGCACTGCTCCTTCATGATGAACCCCAGAGCAACACCATGTTGCTCTGTCGGCGATAGCGTACGCATCATTGTAGCTATCGCCGCCCCCCCAATGACTGTTGACAGTCGTTGAAAGGCCTCCCACTCTGGGTCGGACAGGTGGGGGCAGTCCGCGCGTGCAACATGCGTTGCAGGCGTGTTGGAGCTCTCCATGGGCACCTCCGTGCTCATGTGGTTCTCGGCTCCGCGTTCGTACACCTTGTACGAACGTCAAGCAGTCGGTCGTCGGACGGACTACAAAGTGCTACGAGGTGTTGTGGGTCTAACTTGACTCACTACTTTAGCTTACACGTTGCGCTACGTGTAAGAAGAAGCGTAAGTACGTCGTAATTACTTGAGTTAATTATATTTGAATACACAAATATAATTTAAATCAGATAAGACTCCAAGTAGCTAGTTTAAGGTAAAATGAGAACTGTATTGTTTGTAAATTGATCTTCCTCCTAAATCTGCTAAAACTGTTTATTATCTATGAAAGGGTTGACGGCGGCTGGCTGTCAGAGCCCCGCTAATATGCACGTCTCTAATTGGTAGAAAGATGCTGCTTTCTACCAATAGGATCTTTGGGTAGGTGTGGACCACTCATTGTGGTGGCCCACTTCAATGTATCCATTGGTGTGACTTACACCAATGTGAGGAAGTATCTAAAACCCTTAACAGATATTTATCTGTTAAACCATAAGTGACAAATGTCAAGCACAAGTGACAGTTGTCACTTGTGACCGTTGTCATGCACATGTGACTGTTGTCGCTTGTGTGTGTAACCCCGTTACAGGTCATCACCGAGCTCCCATTCCCAAAGACGAAGAAAAGAGTGCAGGCGTTCCTGGGGGCGTTGAACTACTACGCCCGGTTCGACTAGGTATGGGGCTGTGCTGTATCAACTTAAAGACGCCGACTTCGAGCCGGGGGGGGGGGGGGGACCTATCCGCAGCCAAGGCAGCGTTCGCCGAGTTGAAAAGGGAGGTAGCACACGCCCCAATACTGCGGCATTTCGACTCGGCGGAAGACGTACATGTTATGCTGCTCGTGAACGACTGGGCGTTGAGAAACACACTGATGCAGATGCACGATGGTAAACTACACCCAGTCCGGTTCTGCGACCGGGTGCTCAAGGACAACGAACTCGGCAACCACTCCGCCGAGAAGGAAGTACTGGCCCTCCTCCAACTCATCAAAGTGTGCCACACACTCCTCACTAGGAAGACGATCAATGTTTACACGCGCTTCCCGACGCTCTAATGGGTTTTTAACTCGAAGTTTCTCTATGGCCGCGCGGTCAGCTTTGTGGTGCTCCTGTCGCCGTATCACCTCAAGGTCAAGCGAGTTCGAGAACAAGACGCAGATTTCGCTCAGTTGCTGCTGGCGTCGATAACCCCGGCAGTAGGACCCGACGAACTCCTCGCAAACGTGGTCCCACCGTCTATGAACACGGCGGCCATCCGGATGGACCCAGAACTCCTCTATGCTCGTGTTCCAACAGCCTTCAAGGTGCACGTACTGTCATTTGACGGCTCGACGAAGACCGAGAAGTACGGTGGCTACGGCAGCTGCTCGTGGATCATATTGCGGTTGCTTGAATGGCACATTGAGATCGCTGCGGGTGCGCTGAGAGCCTTGAGCTTTGGAATCATGCGCTGCAGTTGCAGCGCGCGGAGAACTGAGAGCCCCAGCGGAAGCGAGTGGGGTATCACTCTCAGTTCGCGAACGCTTCAAACTCGAAGCGTCCGATTCGCCCCCTTCACGCGGGCGAATGTTCTTAGCGTGGGGGTCGAGCGATTCGCTCGACACGGAGTCTTTGCGCTTTGAGGACGAGCCCTTCTCGTCCTCCATGTCTTCATCGTCGTCGTCGAAGTCGACGACGTCGCCATACTTCGCCTTCTGGCGCTCTGAGTAGTCATCGATGGAGAGCTGACTCTCCACCACCTTCGGGTTCTTCTTCTGGGGCGCGCTCATCGTTGAATGAGCGCGGGTTTCTTCTCCAAACGCGGAGAATTGACGAATGGTCAATTCAGAAGATTGACGAGCGGAGACCCCGCGCGTCTAACCTTAAGGGGGGGGGGATGGTGTAACGGGGTTACACGTACAAGTGGCTTCAAGCCACTTGTGAATTTAACAGATAGAATATCTGTTAAAAGTTTTAGATACTTCCTCATCTTGGTGTAAGTCACACCAATGGATACATTGAAGTGGGCCACCACAATGAGTGGTCCACACCTACCCAAAGATCCTATTGGTAGAAAGCAGCATCTTTCTACCAATTAGAGACGTGCATATTAGCGGGGCTCTGACAGCCAGCCGCCGTCAACCCTTTCATAGATAATAAACAGTTTTAGCAGATTTAGGAGGAAGATCAATTTACAAACAATACAGTTCTCATTTTACCTGACCTAAGTCACTTGGAGTCTTATCTGATTTAAATTATATTTGTGTATTCAAATATAATTAACTCAAGTAATTACGACGTACTTACGCTTCTTCTTACACGTAGCGCAACGTGTAAGCTAAAGTAGTGAGTCAAGTTAGACCCACTACTGTAATCATGATACTCGGTCTGAACTGCAGTCGATGGAGGTGATGGAGGCAGAACTATAGTTGCAGAGCACTTCCGCACTGTAGTCGATGGAAGTGAACCGTGCCGTCGATGGAGGCAGGGCCTCTGTGATTGGTCCATTATAGGTTGTGTCCTGTGTTCTGATTGAACAAATGTAAGAAAATGTCCTGGGTAGCACAAGAGCACCAATTGCGGGTCAGCAACACCTCGTTTTTATAAGCTGAAAATTGGGGGAAATAGGTTTTCGCAGGTGGCGAATTCAACTGTACCACTCCCGTGTGACATAGAAAGGGCATATCACCTAATAATAACCGATAGCAATGCTGCAGCAAATATAGCTACTCGGAAGCTGGAAATTCGGGAGGGTACGTTTTGAACCACGCCGAACTTGACTATAGTGTCCAGCCATATGGATTAACATCAATATTCAGTCAATCAGCGATTTGCATTCGCGTTTGACGGCATACAAACCATATTGACGCAGACATTTGGCTGGTGCTAACAGGCAGCTATATAGTGACTTTTTACAAACTTCTACCCCGCAAAATCATAGGGTTCTAGCTAATGTGAGCTCGTAACGATCCCATACTACATTCAAGTAAAGATAAGCGGAAAAGCGCACGATAAAAAGGCTGCGCTGCGAGCTTAAACAAGCGGAATAAATGCGCCCTTTCAGCGACTCACACGTGATAGTGCATCGTTCCCTGTCAAACGTGTCGTCCAAAACAGATGGTATACTGTGTTGGGATGTCTGAGTATGTCTTAGCATCGGTCAGGCTGCTTGGGTGGTCTCTCACGAGCCGCGTGTTGATGCTATGTGTAAGCGATGTTTGCATAGACGGGGCGACATGGTTTCGAGGGTGGGGGTCGTATTGCGTATCCCCACGGATACTACGCGAGGTGTAGATGTTTTTTGCGCCATCACTTGCCCTCTATCTCCAAATAGTGACCTCAAGACGCCTCCCCAAAGTTGGCACTGCGGAACGTGGAGGTCGGCCCCATGCTGTAATCATGATACGCGGTCTGAACTGAAGTCGACATGGCGCTTCCCGAAAGTTGACACTGCGGAACATGGAGGTCGGCCCCATGTTGATGAGGGTGTGGTTTTGGATAAAGTGGGTGGGGAGGATGGGAGTTGTGGGCGGTAGGTTGTGGTGGAATATGGTAGATAAAAATAGGAGGGGAGGTGTGTAGAAAGTGTGATGTAGAATGGTTAGGAAGGGAGTGTTGTTATGGAATGTTGATGAGGGTGTGGTTTTGGATAAAGTTGGTGTGGAGAATGGATGTTGGTAAGGGTGGAACAGGTTGGTAGGTTGATAGGTTGTGATTGGAAGTGGGTGGAAAGTGGTTGATGTTGGGGAGGAAGTGCGGGGGTGAATGGTGTGGAAGGTAGTGTTGTTGTGGAGGTGTTTGTGAATGTATGGTTTTGGATAAAGTTGGTGTGGAGAATGGATGTTGGTAAGGGTGGAAAAGGTTGGTAGGTTGGTAAGTTGTGATTGGAAGTGGGTGGAGAGTGGTTGATGTTGGGCGTCCACCCAGGAGAACTCCAGCGGCAGTCTCGGGTTCAGCTCCATCGTCTCCGTCGAATCTGGCGTTCCAGGCCTCGGCGCAGTAGCGTCAGCGCGTGGCGTCGGCGTGGTGGTGGAGGGCGAGAGTCGTCCGGGCGGTTGGCAGGGGCAGCAGGGCGGCGGTCCATCTTGCACTCTTTCTTGACTTGACCACAGCTGCTACTCGATCTCCCATCGAGTTAATTCCATGCTTCCAAATGCGCTCGACCACTTGGCGGCCCACGTGGAAATACATTACAACCCGGACGATCTCCCCACGCGTAAGCACGCCTCCTGCGTTGCGAAGCAGTAGGGTTTCCCAGACGGCCTGGCGTTCACTACCCGTATCCGTAATCTCCCCCAGCCGCCAACTTTCGAATTGAATCCAGAAGGGGGCCAGTGTGCGGTGGCCAGTGAGTGGGGGAAAGCGCGGGAGATTCAGAATTCAAAGCCGATCGGTTTAGAATGGGAATTATGTTGAGTAGGCTGAAATATGATTGGAAACGGGTATCTATTTCCGAACGGAGGTAGTATAACTAAAGTAGTTTTGCTTCATCATTGCACATGAGTTACATGCGTCATTGGTACGGAGACATCACGGCTTGTAGTAGAACTTGTGTCAGGATGTCTCGATTCCATCCAAGTTCTTCCCTCCGGGCTGATCTAGTAACGCAATATCACACTCATGTTAGCCATTTCGTTTTACAACACCAACATATAAATCCACCAACCAGCGAATTGCTACCACGGACATCTTACCCAAGCGAGGGCGTTCGTCAAAGCCGTAGACAACTACTACCACCAGCCGTCACACCAGCAGTGCAGTTGCCAACACGATTGTAACTTGGGTTGCCGCCAGCCGTAACACCAGCAGCACCCGACGTCCACCGCTTCGGCCTGATAACACCGCGAACTTGTGCCGAGCATTCTTGGACAACGGCGTGACAGCAAATTCCGTGTTCGTTGCGATGCGCTCTTTCACGTGTCTTGTAAAATGAACGTCAAGGACAAGAGGAAAACAATTTTTGCGACAGCTAGGGATGAACTATTTTGCTCTTGTGAATTTATGTATAGATGCGGGATAGGCGACGTCGAGCGTAATTACGCTGGCGTAAAAAGGTGATGATGTCATTCAATGACGTCATACTATCCATGACATCTATTGGTGCACTATTCAAAAATCAGTCAGCTGTATAGTCGTCCCCCCTTCTAATTTAAACTTTGTAACAGCCTACAAAGATGTAGTCTACGTTGAAATGGGTACTAGTAAGTACCCAAAAATGGCATAGACGATACGGATTCCCAATTTAACTAGAGAAGGGTTGTCAACCATACAATCACCAGTATTTTGTATGGTATAACAATAAAAGGCATGTACCACGTTTGATTGATGGTGGAGATACTCGTAGCTATTGGTATGCGTGAGATCCTCCTTGCTTGTCAGTTTGCAAGCTACCTCTGTTCGTCTTCTACGAAATAGCGGTTGCCCCGACTTATCCTCAATTTGACCACACCAGTCTGTTTGGCCATAATTCGTCAGAGAAGCGTGCAACCCGTTTCTTATCCTGTCAAGTCGTAGATGTGAAACATGCATCCGTCAACGAAAGAAGAACTGGTATATAATATAGCTGGCTTGTACCATAAATCACGTTTGAATGAAGTACAATGGGGAGACTCGAATGATATTGAACCATAGCGGTTGGTAGGCGCTGTAGCGCGAGCTCGACCTTTTCCTCGAGGAGTACTACGTAATGCTACTTCGTATATTCTCGTCGCGGGTACGCCGAACATGAATAACTACATACCGTACGCACAGTACCTATTCCAATTCTGTCACATCTACCTGTCAGAAGAACCAGTGCGATCATTACCGATAGATACCAACTCGACGGCGTCGTGCGCGTGCACGATAGAGCCGTGCTGGTCCAAGACCGAGTTGCAAGTGGTTCCACGGCGCTACTCGCCCAGCGCAAGGTGACAGTTGTCCAAACCTTCGTGACATTTGGCCTTTTGAGGCTTCGAGTAGGAGAAACGGGCGTCGCGTTGGCTTCGTCGTGTGGAGTGGCTTGGCAAAAAAAGGGGGGGTATTGGGGGGGTTCCCACCGGCAAATTTTTAGTAGGCTACTCAAGATTGGCGACTCAATAAATCCAGCGAAATCATGAGTTGTGTTTCCACCGGCATATTTTGAGAAGGCGCGGCCTTTCGTCCATTCCTAAGAGCTGCTTGACGATGAAAGAGCTGGCTAGCGGAACTCTAGTAGTTCTGCATAGGTTTCTGTCTCGAGGCTACGCATCACCTAGCGGCGGCGAGGACAGTGACGACACTGATGAAGCAGTGCAGTACTTGCTCAGTGGCAATGCCTGTACTAGTGGATTGTTTGTCAGGGCCGACCAATGCAATGACGAAGAAAAGTGGTGGGTGAAGCCGCGTAGCGGGAATGGATCCGTGAGCTGGTTGCCTCCCAGTCACTGTTCGATGATGAACGCTTTCATGGCAGCTTTAGGATGCGACTTACGTTTGAAAAGCTCTTTGCCATGGTGGAAAATCGTATTACGCGGGAAAATACGAACTACCGTGAAGCTGTTCCGGCAAGAAAAGTGCTGCTCGCGTTTCTCTATTATAGTGCTCACGGCGTGACGCTACGGGTGCTGCATGAGAAGTTTGGAATCGGTCTATCGACGTGTAGCGAGATACTTCGACGCGTAGCCGACGCTGTTTGTGCACTTGGATTGATATGCTTGCCGTCTGAAACCGAGCTTGTTGAAATTGCACTGCGAAATGAACAACGTTCTGGAATTCCGCAAGCTACTCTCAGTATTGACGGGTCTCACATTCCCATTCTTCGTCCGCGTAAATGCGGGCAGAAATACTACAATCGCAAGGGGTTTTACAGTACAGTTCTTCATGCTGCCGTCGATGATCGACGTAAGTTTCGTGATGTAGTTATCGGATGGCCTGGATCAGTAGGTGACAATCGCATTTTCACTACCAGCTACTTGGGGCGGAATTATGAAACCTGGCTAGGAGGAATACGAACCAGACAAATTGCTACTTCTGCTACCACTACTGCAGAATTGCCAATGTTTTTACTCGGTGATTGCGCGTATTCCAATCGGCGCAATTTTGTCACGACTTATGAAATGACGCAAGTAGCACAAGACACAAGCATTAAGACCCTGAATCGTGCATTATCTAGAATTCGCTACAAAGTGGAGCAAGCATTCGGAATCCTAAAGGGCCGTTTTCGCATTCTTCTTCGTGCAAATCCGACCGCTGTTACTGACTTCGAGTTCATTCCAACGCTTGTCTACGATCTTTGTTCGCTCCACAACTTCCTCATTGATGAAAACGATATTTACTACAACCGCCGCTATGTTCAGCGAGAGAGAGCTGCAAATCCACCGCAATCCAGCCGAAGCCTTCCAGAAAGTCCAGCCACGAAAACTCGCGATACATTGCTGCTGTTCAGTAAGAACAAAACCCGTGCTTGTCGCGCCTCCCAAATAACTCGCGCAGAAGCTCCCTCTCGCGCTCCCTCTCGCGCTCCCTCTCGCGCTCCTGGTGTTCGCGGCTCTCCTGCTTTTCCTTGACACGTTGTCGTAGAGCGGCACGACGATCGGCTCGAATTTCCTCGAGCTTGTTTACCATAGCATCCGTCTGTAGCTGAACCAAATTCATGAGGAAACGTTGATCATTACTTGGCTCCGAAATCTGCTTTCGTTTTTTTTTGCCTTGAATGGAGTTGTTCTGCTGTGTGTTTTCTTGGTCTTCGGACGCACCATCAGAACCTGGCGACGAAGGGATGTTGTCAACGAGTAGGCCTTCGTCTCCACCACTGCACGAAGATTGCGCTGCATCCGTGTTTTGGTTGTTGTCAGCGAAGTCCGCAAAATATGTCTGACGAGGAGCACTACTATCCTCTCTCTCAAAGATAGGCGTAGAGGAAACTAAAGCGGAAGGCTCGACAGAGTCATCACCGCCTAAGATGTTCTTCAAAGCATTGAATACGGCTATATCCATGTCGGCATTGCGAGCGTCCGTCTTGTTAGCAGCCTTGATGGTTTTCTTTTGCTCACGTGACAGTTCAAACCAACAAGGCTGGCCGGTTGATCCGACCACACGGTTGTTGTTAAATGCGACTATGAACTTGTACGCAACAGGCAAGTTGTTCTTCTTGTCGATGACTGCTTTCTCACTGCGAGACGTGGTGCCACCACACAGCGTCTTGAATTGCTCGAATACTCGCGTGTTAAGAAGGGCCGTCGACTCCCCCTTCTCTGCTGGGGTATCCAGCTCAATTCGCCATGCCTCGATGAGCTTCAGGATCTCCGTTGTAGTCCAGTTAGGCCCTCGAGTACGAGATTCACCCTGCTGCTTCTGATGCTTCTTCTTCGCCATGAGACCTTCTCC
Source organism: Phytophthora cinnamomi (assembly GCF_018691715.1). Classification (NCBI taxonomy): domain Eukaryota; phylum Oomycota; class Peronosporomycetes; order Peronosporales; family Peronosporaceae; genus Phytophthora; species Phytophthora cinnamomi. The sequence continues at coordinate 47,603 of NW_027150965.1, forward strand.
TCCGCCCCCTACTCAATATTTTTTGAAGTAGCAGAAATCCTACTGCAAAAATCCGCACCTTCTGACGGGTTATTGAGTAGGAAAGTAATGAATCAGGTTAGGTTCTCAAAAACGCCTACTCAAGAGTTACCGGTGGGAACCCCCCCATTGATAACTAATTGGCAACAACAGGATACAAATGGAAGTTGGGTTATTGGAAAAATGAATGTGTTTGGTTAATTTGGTAGAGTTAGGGTCTCGAGTGAAGTGGTGGAGGTGTTGAGACGCCTATGGGTTTTGGACTGGGCCTGACCAACTTCGGCATCATGAAGGGCCTGGAGCGCCTTTGCTGCGCTTGGTGTCGGGTTGTCAAATTGAATTTTGTGATGCGCTACGACAAATCAAGCTACATGGTATCCTGCTTTGCAGTTGACACAGCCAAAGCTTGACTTGGAATTTTTTATTCCTTGCAGACTGTACAGACGACATACCAACTTGACGCTTGAGTTTCAACTATTGGGAGTAAGCACGTGAACTACATTGCCAACACCACTGACACTTGGAAGAGGCTCTGCACGAGGTCTTTTTGATAGTGCTTCTTTGCGTTTCGTAATACTACGCAGAGATGAAGTCAGCGATTCACATACCCGCCGTTTGAATTCTCGTAGCGTCTTAGGTGGTTCTCTTTCGATTCAATATGTTTCATCAATGCGAATGCATTAATGACTCCGAGATCCAGCACCCAAGTTAATAAGCTCATTGATACCCTCATCTCTTTCCTGCGCGTGGGATTGGTTGAGCGCAGTTGATCCACACGATCGGCGCCATTCATGGCGATATCGTTAGCGGCTATCACGGTAGGGGCCATGATACTCTTACAGTGCATCATCTCATTCCCAGTCCATCGCTGGATGGGGTATAATCCGTGGCAACAAGTTATCGCGTCTCTGGTATTCCCGCTGAGCACCCGGGCACTCGGAGTTTGTGCCAAGTCGTTCGTGTGAAAAATGACGATTTTTTATCGAGAAAAATAGTGAATCCGGCTCGGTCCGAGAATTGAATTGCTGGAGAATACGCGGTACGAAGATGTTTCGGTAATTGTTTTGAGCGCGTAAATGCGCTTCCTTCGCTTTCTTGGAGTCGTCGAAACTGTCGACGGCAGCAACAAGTTCCCACGACCCCCGCGGCATCTGACCTACCCGTTCGATAGAATCTGTCACAGCACCCATATTTAGATGGCCGACCCAATCTCTTCGTGATGTCCCTAGCATGCGAACAGATCCATCGGTCATACTCAGTCGTGCTTTGGCTAGTTTGTGACGCGTGTAGAAGTTATCGCTAACCACAAGACGCCTGTCAGTGCGATGCGACTTCGCTTGATGGGCAATCATAGCCAACCATAACGCCGTTGCAGATTCAGGCTCAATTTGCACATCATTCCGTTCGAGCGTGGATCGAGAGGGCTCTCTCAAGCTAGGAAAAATCTGAGTATATCTTTGTAACGCTGTAGTAGGCATTGTGTTGCCTGTGCCATTATCCCACAGTGAATGAACATACAACGATCGCCATCCCACAATCGCGTAGAAACGGATTGCGAATTTGTCAGGCTTTAACGGCATAAAGGATTTTGCCATTGTCCGAGCCTTGGTGCATACGCCGATTTCATCTAGGATACTTACACCAATCGGAACAGCAATAGATGCAAATTTTCGCTGAAAGTGTTCCAGCAATAGGCGGCTGTGACGAAGAGGATCCCGCCTGGCCAAATTCTCCATTGCTGGGCCACGTAAAACGTCCAGGATATGTTCAAAGGTGTTACCCGTAGTTGCCAAAGGCGTCAAAAACTGAACGCGTGTCACTTTCAGGGTTCTGTATTGCGTTGGGCGTTGTTCCAAGATCATCAGATTGTCTGTGACGCGATCTAGCCGTAATATCACCACTTCCAGCTTCCATAGTGAGGGACCGAGCAGCGGAGGCAGGAGTGGCAGCCATCACGGCCGCCTCAGTATCTGAGACATCCGCTGTATTCGAGATATCATCAGCGCTATCATAAGGCGGATGAACCTTTAAAGATCCTCTAATAGCCTGGAAGCGACCCCTGCTCATTGTAGATTTAAAGTCCGGGTGCCCTTGAAAAATCTTGTTTGACCACAGCTCTTTGATATCCGTGATTGGAACGATACTCATAGCCATTTCAAGTCCAATATAAGCATCTATCTCAGCTACCGTAATCGCCATCTCTCCTTTGTCACGAGAACGTCGTTTGTCCACTTCCGCCATGCCGTTTTCAGTTTGTCCGTCACAAAAAGACCGAATAATCCAAGTTCAGAGTGCTTGTTGTATGCCTTTTGAGTCACATCCGCCTTCTGTAGGTGGAAACCACTTTCCTGTCTTAGGCTGGTGATATAATGTCGCGCAGCTTCGGTTGGAGACTGCTCTCCAAGATCGCCCTCCACATCATGAACTTCCCATTCCGAAGGCTCCCAATCACCTAGTACTCTCGAAAGCTCCATTTGCAGAATGAGCTGACATTGTCTTTCATCTGTGCCTCTATCAGACTTACGTGCACTGTGGTCCAATCATTCTCATATGCAGTGCCAGCTCTAACAGATGTCAAGACAAGTACCAAATGTCAGATGAACAGTGCCATCAGGAAAGATGACAAATGGTATCTGGAAAGGTGACAAATGTCACTTCGAAAGATGGCAAATCTCATACAATTTTTGCCAACTGATATATGGCAAGACGGCATTCGCCGAAGTTTGCACTACCAAGAGTTCGTTTTATGCACCCGCTGCAGTCTTTGTTCAGCATGCGTTTTCAACTTATTTCACAGATACTACAGATACATCTAGAAGTTAGGCACTCATTGAAAAGCAGATTGCGCGAGCGAGACCACAAGAGGATCCTACGTTGCTTGCTGAGCACTAAGAAACTCTAACCCAACTTCCTATGCTTTCGTTGTGGCTTCTTTCACAGTGGTAGTCGGTACGGCAACCGAGTGACCACTTATCTTCGAGAATGGAAGCGAACTCATGCTTTGAATAGTTTTACGACCTGTAGTTACGCCTTCTGCTCGCTCACACGTTTTGACTGTAAAATGTACGGTCGGCAGTTCTCCCTCAGTTTCTTGCTATTCGTAAAAAAGGATCGATGGAGGAAGAGCACAAAGAAGGAATCGAGTCCCCAGAGAAAACTGAGAGCCGGAAGAGTGAGCATGATTTAGCTGAATCACAGCCGCAGACTTATATTTCGTCTCCAGAACCGCAAACCCGCCCACCGTTGCCAAGTCGAGTTGATTTGACTCTGGTAAGTACAAGCCAGCCACAGCAAACACCCGGCACTAATGTCTCCCAGACACAGCCTTACATCGAACTGCAAGAACGTTTACCGTGCTTTGAACCAGTGCTCGCAACAGAGCTACATCAATCCGAACGCATACCATCACCAGGTGTTAGCGCGTTTCCCATTATGTCATGGCACGTAGGTCTGGATTGCAGTGATTCGGCCTCCCGGGTCGAGAGTTTACAGCACCGGTTAGTTCATACGCACTATCCACGGCTGGTAGACTTTCATCCTTGGCTTATCGGCTACAAACCTGCTGGCGATGGAGAAGCTTTGTTCGATTGATCGAAATTGGGAAATGTCCCGGTCCCATACGGCAAGTGTCGACACGCTTATTTCGTCGAGCTCTTTTTTCAATAACGCTATTACGAGTCTAAAAAAACGCGTTCCTACGACCCAAGCAAGCGCTCAAGTCCAGAGGCACTTGCGGAATCGTGGAGTAGTTTCGTGAAGTCAATGTGCCAGTCCCCACAGCAATGGTTAGATAAGTTTCGCAAACTTGAGCACGATTTTATTTGCTACAACATAGAAGGAGCAAAGATGGAGATACACAGAAGATCTATTGACGAAGGCGTCCGCTGTTGCTTGCGGCGAGGTTATAATTGCCCCATGTGCTATGTGGACTCCGCCAGGGCGTCTCGCCCAACCCGTCTTGGCAAGAATGGCCGCGTCTCATCGGAATTGTTTGCTATGATTAAATCATTTGAGCGACTTTGGCGTGACCATGTGAATCAAGCGCGGGATAAGGCGATGCTTGAACGTTTGGCGAACGAAACGGATGAAAGTTACCTTGCTCAAATGGACCAAGCATGGATTGAGCAGAAAATCCGGGATACCGACTCGGAAATGTTTAAAGTGTACAGGATGAATCTTCAACTACGACACCAAGTGGAGGAAACGAAAAGTCGTGAACACGAGACTCATGACATCGTTGCTGAAATGAAAGAAGAATTAGCCGGGATGCAAGAAACGCTCGACGCAGCTGGAATAAGCCGCCGTCGAATACTAGAATAGTTGGGACTTTTGCAGCAACTAAACGTCAAAGGTGTAAGCATATCCACCTACATACCGTACCATCGTTCACGTCTACAAAATCCTCATGTTATATCTTTCCATTCTGGGGGATATACTCTACTTGTGATCTTGCTCTTCAACCTACCAGAAAACGTCGACGTTCCTGGTGTTATTCCAACCAACCATCACGGCTACTGCAGCCTTCCATCAAAACAATCCATTCTCCACCATGCCGATGCGAACAGATTTCCAGCTGGATTACCAGCCTCACGAACTTAAATGAGAATAACGCCGTGCAATGATGTAGTGGTTTAGCCGCACGCGCTTTTATCGAACACAGCATTCGCGTTAAGAAACCCGAATACATAATTCTAAGTACCGACATCTAATGCAACTAATTCTGCCCACTTATTCGCAAATGAACAACTTCAATTTCATCCCATACCCTCACATTCATTCTCACTGACTATACCCCTTCCAGCTCCACCATCGTCGTGAGCAACAGTAGCAATGTGCAACCATAGCGAAGTCGTATTAAGTAATTTGGTGTTCGTTGTCGATCTCTGTACTGCACTTGACGCTGTGAAATCCCTAAACCAAGCTGCACTCCGACATTTCCAAGATCCTTTTCTCGAACCCCCGCTGCTAGAGCGACAACTCGGCGGTGTTTTTGTATTAGCATTGAGGTGCAGCATCAGAGTTTGAAACGTATCCCACGAGCAAATTTCATTTTGTATAGCTCTAGCCTGCTCTGCAACCATAGCATCGCCTCTAGTTTTTTAATAACACGACAGGTTCACAACATCACGAGAGAAAAAAATGGTCTCCCAGCCAAGGTGCAGCAACTTTGTTTAATGTCTATAGGCTACGTTTTATCATGTTGCTGCTAAGAAACAGCAATATGTAGCGGCAACTCTTTTACTGTTTATAGCCTACACAGCAATGACCAAATTTTGGTGGGACCTTAATTTGTGCTACACATACACACTAATGACTATTTTTGGTACCTCGAGCTCCGTAACCTCGAGCTCCATAGATTTTCCCCGGAATTGGTGGTATTCACCACCCTGATACGATCTGCACCACCACCTGCTCGAGGGCAACGTGACGCTGGTGCTCTCTGAGTCCCACGCGACGTCCCAGTTCGCGCGCTGCATCGTCATGCCCAACCTGGTGCCGCCCGTGACCCCCACGGAGCGGGCGCTAGCGTACCACGAGCGTGTCCTGGTGCATGTGCCCGAAGAGCGCCACGACCCCAGCGGCGCCAAGGGCTTCGAGTCGCTCGTGACGATCTACATGACGGACGGTGGCGATCGATATGACGGACGGTACCACCGCCGACAAGATCCACCGCGCTGCCGCCACGACCAAGATCTTTACCGTCAAGCTCTACCCTGGCACACAATTCACAACACGCACTTGCAATGTGTTAGCAGCGGCAAGGAACACGCACAGGCAGACGTACTGACTGACTTCTTGATGCTCTGGTACTGCAGCTGGAGCGACGACCAACACGTGACCAAGATCGACAACTTGTACCTGGCACTCGAGACCATGAGCGAGGCCGGCATGCCGCAGCTGGTGCACGCGCGGCCACCTTCGTGGAGCAGTCGATCAAGCCGCTGGTGGCCAAGTTCCCGCACTTCAAGGTGGTCATAGAGCACATCACGACCGAGGAGGTGGTCGAGCTCCTCCTTCATGCTTTCGACTCCTGCGATTGCAATGCGTCACGGAGACCATGCGCCTGGCAGCAGTACATACATTCTACCCGAATCCCTTTCTGATCACGACGCCTGCTGATTATGGGATTCTCGCTGGATGTATTTGAGGAGTAGCGTCCTCATAGAAATTTGCAAAGTCGTCCTCGCACAAACCCGTCGCGTCCGCTGTCGGTGGGCGCGTTGGGTATTTCCCCTGGACTTGAGTAGTGTATCTCAGGATAGGGTAACGAGTAGCTCGAGCTTGGAGCGTGAAGTCTTCCTTACTGGGACGGTCTTGTCCTTGATCCGTCTTTTCTCCTTTCTTGCCCTTGAACACGTGCGGATATCGGTGCGTCGCGTCCTTCGTTATCGGGGCCGACGCGGTCTTGTGCGGCGTTATCGGAGCCGGCATGAGTCTTCGCCTTCAGCGACGCGTTATCAGGCGTGCTTGAGCGGTATCGTTTAACGTGTCCCTCCTGTTCGGCACGGGTCTGAGGGTGAGTGCACCGACGACCGATGGACGGGGGGGGGGGGGGGGAGCGTTATCGGGGCGGCTCTGCTTGCCGGCATTCGGAAGCCTTGGACCGAAAGGGAGAAATCCACTTGATCGGCACAAAGAAGAGTAGGGACTGAGCCTAACACATATTCTATGCTACCGACTGACTACTTGAAGATTGCTAAGCTACGGTTCCATGCCTAACCCTACTTCGATGACGCATGCACAGGTTTATGACGGTTGATCTCTGAGACGGGGTCCTCCAGACCGCGTCTCAGGGGTTCCTAGGACGGGGTCCCGCCAATATGCACGTCTCTAATTGGTAGAAATACGATGCTTTCTACTAATAGGATCTTTGAGTAGGTGTGGACCACTCATTGTGGTGGCCCACTTCAATGTATCCATTGGTGTAACTTACAACAAGGTGAGGAAGTATCTAAAACTTTTAACAGACATTTTATCTGTCAAAATCACAAGTGGCTTGTAACCACTTGTGCGTGTAGCCCCGTTACAATGGCGATCGGCCCCATGTTGTCAAGGGTGGAGAAGGTTGGTAGGTTGAGGTTGAAAGTTGGGGGGAAGTGGTTGATGTTGGAGAGGGTGAATGGTGGTGGGAAGTGTTGTTGTTGTGGGGTGTTGACGAAGGTGTGTTTTTGAATGAAGTGAATGATGGGCTGCAATCAGGATACGCGGTCTGAACTGCAGTCGATGGAGGTGATGGAGGCAAAACTACAGTTGCAGAGCACTTTTGCACTGTAGTCGATGGAGGCGAACCGTGCAGTCGATGGAGGCAGGTCCTCTGTGATTGGTCCATAATAGGCTGTGTCCTGTGTTCTGATTGAACAAATGTAAGAAAATGTCCTGAGTAGCGCAAGAGCACCAATTGCGGGTCAGCAACACCTCGTCTTTATAAGCTGAAAATTTGGGGAAATAGGTTTTCGCAGGTGGCGAATTCAACTGTACCACTCCCGTGTGACATAGAAAGGGCATATCGCCTAATAATAAACGATAGCAATTCTGCAGCAAATATAGCTACTCGGAAGCTGGAAATTCGGGAGGGTACGTTTTCAACCACGCCGAACTTGACTATAGTACCCACCCATATGGTTTAGCACCAATATTCAGTCAATCAGCGATTAGCATTCGCGTTTGACGACAGACAAACCGTATTGACGCAGACATTTGGCTGGTGCTAACAGGCAGCTATATAGTGACTTTTTACAAACTTCTACCGCCCAAAAGCATATGGACTGTAGCCAATGTGTTCTCGGAACGATCTGATACTACATTCAAGTAAAGATAAGCGGAAAAGCGCACGATAAAAAGGCTGCGCTGCGAGCTTAAGCAAGCGGAATAAATACACCCTTTCAGCGACTCACACGTGATGGTGCATCGTTCCCTGTCAAACGTGTCGCCCAAAACAGATGGTATACTGTGTTGGGATGTCTGAGTATGTCTTAGCATCGGTCAGGCGGCTTGGGTGGTCTCTCACGAGCCGCGTGTTGATGCTATGTGTATGCAATGTTTGCATAGACGGAGCGACATGGATTCGAGGGTAGGGGTCATATTGCGTACTCCAATGTATTGTACGCGATGTGTAGATGGTTTTTGCGCCATCACTTGCCCTCTATCGCCAAATAGTGACCCCAAGACGCTTCCCCAAAGTTGGCACTGCGGAACGTGGAGGTCGGCCCCATGCTGTAATCATGATACGCGGTCTGAACTGCAGTCGATGGAGGTGATGGAGGCAGAACTACAGTTGCAGAGCACTTTTGCACTGTAGTCGATGGAGGCGAACCGTGCAGTCGATGGAGGCAGGTCCTCTGTGATTGGTCCATAATAGTCTGTGTCCTGTGGTCTGATTGAACAAATGTAAGAAAATGTCCTGAGTAGCGCAAGAGCACCAATTGCGGGTCAGCAACACCTCGTCTTTATAAGCTGAAAATTTGGGGAAATAGGTTTTCGCAGGTGGCGAATTCAACTGTACCACTCCCGTGTGACATAGAAAGGGCATATCGCCTAATAATAAACGATAGCAATTCTGCAGCAAATATAGCTACTCGGAAGCTGGAAATTCGGGAGGGTACGTTTGGAACCACGCCGAACTTGACTATAGTGCCCAGCCATATGGTTTAACATCAATAGTCAACCAATCAGCGATTAGCATTCGCGTTTGACGGCATACAAACCATATTGACGTAGAAATTTGGCTGGTGCTAACAGGCAGCTATATAGTGACTTTTTACAAACTTCTACCGCCCAAAAGCATATGGACTGTAGCCAATGTGTTCTCGGAACGATCTGATACTACATTCAAGTAAAGATAAGCGGAAAAGCGCACGATAAAAAGGCTGCGCTGCGAGCTTAAGCAAGCGGAATAAATACACCCTTTCAGCGACTCACACGTGATGGTGCATCGTTCCCTGTCAAACGTGTCGCCCAAAACAGATGGTATACTGTGTTGGGATGTCTGAGTATGTCTTAGCATCGGTCAGGCGGCTTGGGTGGTCTCTCACGAGCCGCGTGTTGATGCTATGTGTATGCAATGTTTGCATAGACGGGTCGACATGGATGCGAGGGTAGGGGTCGTATTGCGTATTCCAATGTATTGTACGCGATGTGTAGATGGTGTTTGCGCCATCACTTGCCCTCTATCGCCAAATAGTGACCCCAAGACGCTTCCCCAAAGTTGGCACTGCGGAACGTGGAGGTCGGCCCCATGCTGTAATCATGATACGCGGTCTGAACTGCAGTCGATGGAGGTGATGGAGGCAAAACTACAGTTGCAGAGCACTTTTGCACTGTAGTCGATGGAGGCGAACCGTGCAGTCGATGGAGGCAGGTCCTCTGTGATTGGTCCATAATAGGCTGTGTCCTGTGTTCTGATTGAACAAATGTAAGAAAATGTCCTGAGTAGCGCAAGAGCACCAATTGCGGGTCGGCAACACCTCGTCTTTATAAGCTGAAAATTTGGGGAAATAGGTTTTCGCAGGTGGCGAATTCAACTGTACCACTCCCGTGTGACATAGAAAGGGCATATCACCTAATAATAAACGATAGCAATTCTGCAGCAAATATAGCTACTCGGAAGCTGGAAATTCGGGAGGGTACGTTTTCAACCACGCCGAACTTGACTATAGTACCCACCCATATGGTTTAGCACCAATATTCAGTCAATCAGCGATTAGCATTCGCGTTTGACGACAGACAAACCGTATTGACGCAGACATTTGGCTGGTGCTAACAGGCAGCTATATAGTGACTTTTTACAAACTTCTACCCCGCAAAATCATAGGGTTCTAGCCAATGTGAGCTCGTAACGATCCCATACTACATTCAAGTAAAGATAAGCGGAAAAGCGCACGATAAAAAGGCTGCGCTGCGAGCTTAAACAAGCGGAATAAATGCGCCCTTTCAGCGACTCACACGTGATAGTGCATCGTTCCCTGTCAAACGTGTCGTCCAAAACAGATGGTATACTGTGTTGGGATGTCTGAGTATGTCTTAGCATCGGTCAGGCGGCTTGGGTGGTCTCTCACGAGCCGCGTGTTGATGCTATGTGTATGCAATGTTTGCATAGCCAGGGCGACATGGATTCGAGGGTAGGGGTCATATTGCGTATTCCAATGTATTGTACGCGATGTGTAGATGGTTTTTGCGCCATCACTTGCCCTCTATCGCCAAATAGTGACCCCAAGACGCTTCCCCAAAGTTGGCACTGCGGAACGTGGAGGTCGGCCCCATGCTGTAATCATGATACGCGGTCTGAACTGCAGTCGATGGAGGTGATGGAGGCAAAACTACAGTTGCAGAGCACTTTTGCACTGTAGTCGATGGAGGCGAACCGTGCAGTCGATGGAGGCAGGTCCTCTGTGATTGGTCCATAATAGGCTGTGTCCTGTGTTCTGATTGAACAAATGTAAGAAAATGTCCTGAGTAGCGCAAGAGCACCAATTGCGGGTCGGCAACACCTCGTCTTTATAAGCTGAAAATTTGGGGAAATAGGTTTTCGCAGGTGGCGAATTCAACTGTACCACTCCCGTGTGACATAGAAAGGGCATATCACCTAATAATAAACGATAGCAATTCTGCAGCAAATATAGCTACTCGGAAGCTGGAAATTCGGGAGGTACGTTTTCAACCACGCCGAACTTGACTATAGTACCCACCCATATGGTTTAGCACCAATATTCAGTCAATCAGCGATTAGCATTCGCGTTTGACGACAGACAAACCGTATTGACGCAGACATTTGGCTGGTGCTAACAGGCAGCTATATAGTGACTTTTTACAAACTTCTACCCCGCAAAATCATAGGGTTCTAGCCAATGTGAGCTCGTAACGATCCCATACTACATTCAAGTAAAGATAAGCGGAAAAGCGCACGATAAAAAGGCTGCGCTGCGAGCTTAAACAAGCGGAATAAATGCGCCCTTTCAGCGACTCACACGTGATAGTGCATCGTTCCCTGTCAAACGTGTCGCCCAAAACAGATGGTATACTGTGTTGGGATGTCTGAGTATGTCTTAGCATCGGTCAGGCGGCTTGGGTGGTCTCTCACGAGCCGCGTGTTGATGCTATGTGTATGCAATGTTTGCATAGACGGAGCGACATGGATTCGAGGGTAGGGGTCGTATTGCGTATTCCAATGTATTGTACGCGATGTGTAGATGGTGTTTGCGCCATCACTTGCCCTCTATCGCCAAATAGTGACCCCAAGACGCTTCCCCAAAGTTGGCACTGCGGAACGTGGAGGTCGGACCCATGCTGTAATCATGATACGCGGTCTGAACTGCAGTCGATGGAGGTGATGGAGGCAAAACTACAGTTGCAGAGCACTTTTGCACTGTAGTCGATGGAGGCGAACCGTGCAGTCGATGGAGGCAGGTCCTCTGTGATTGGTCCATAATAGGCTGTGTCCTGTGTTCTGATTGAACAAATGTAAGAAAATGTCCTGAGTAGCGCAAGAGCACCAATTGCGGGTCGGCAACACCTCGTCTTTATAAGCTGAAAATTTGGGGAAATAGGTTTTCGCAGGTGGCGAATTCAACTGTACCACTCCCGTGTGACATAGAAAGGGCATATCACCTAATAATAAACGATAGCAATTCTGCAGCAAATATAGCTACTCGGAAGCTGGAAATTCGGGAGGGTACGTTTTGAACTACGCTGGACTTGACTATAGTACCCAGCCATATGGTTTAGCACCAATATTCAGCCAATCAGCGATTTGCATTCGCGTTTGACGACATACAAACCGTATTGATGCAGAAATTTGGCTGGTGCGAACAGGCAGCTATATAGTCACTTTTTACAAACTTCTACCTCGCAAAATCATATGGGTTGTAGCCAATGCGTTCTCGGAACGATCTCATACTACATTCAAGTAAAGATAAGCGGAAACGCACACGCTAAAAAGGCTGCGCTGCGAGCTTAAACAAGCGGAATAAATACGCCCTTTCAGCGTCTCACACGTGATGGTGCATCGTTCCCTGTCAAACTTGTCGCCCAAAACAGATGGGGTACTGTGGTGGGCTGTCTGTTCATGTCTTAGCATCGGTCAGGCGGCTTGGGTGGTCTCTCACGAGCCGCGTGTTGATGCTATGTGTATGCAATGTTTGCATAGACGGGGCGACATGGATTCGAGGGTAGGGGTCGTATTGCGTATTCCAATGTATTGTACGCGACGTGTAGATGGTTTTTGCGCCATCACTTGCCCTCTATCGCCAAATAGTGACCCCAAGACGCTTCCCCAAAGTTGGCACTGCGGAACGTGGAGGTCGGCCCCATGCTGTAATCATGATACGCGGTCTGAACTGCAGTCGATGGAGGTGATGGAGGCAAAACTACAGTTGCAGAGCACTTTTGCACTGTAGTCGATGGAGGCGAACCGTGCAGTCGATGGAGGCAGGTCCTCTGTGATTGGTCCATAATAGGCTGTGTCCTGTGTTCTGATTGAACAAATGTAAGAAAATGTCCTGAGTAGCGCAAGAGCACCAATTGCGGGTCGGCAACACCTCGTCTTTATAAGCTGAAAATTTGGGGAAATAGGTTTTCGCAGGTGGCGAATTCAACTGTACCACTCCCGTGTGACATAGAAAGGGCATATCACCTAATAATAAACGATAGCAATTCTGCAGCAAATATAGCTACTCGGAAGCTGGAAATTCGGGAGGGTACGTTTTCAACCACGCCGAACTTGACTATAGTACCCACCCATATGGTTTAGCACCAATATTCAGTCAATCAGCGATTAGCATTCGCGTTTGACGACAGACAAACCGTATTGACGCAGACATTTGGCTGGTGCTAACAGGCAGCTATATAGTGACTTTTTACAAACTTCTACCCCGCAAAATCATAGGGTTCTAGCCAATGTGAGCTCGTAACGATCCCATACTACATTCAAGTAAAGATAAGCGGAAAAGCGCACGATAAAAAGGCTGCGCTGCGAGCTTAAACAAGCGGAATAAATGCGCCCTTTCAGCGACTCACACGTGATAGTGCATCGTTCCCTGTCAAACGTGTCGTCCAAAACAGATGGTATACTGTGTTGGGATGTCTGAGTATGTCTTAGCATCGGTCAGGCGGCTTGGGTGGTCTCTCACGAGCCGCGTGTTGATGCTATGTGTATGCAATGTTTGCATAGCCAGGGCGACATGGATTCGAGGGTAGGGGTCATATTGCGTATTCCAATGTATTGTACGCGACGTGTAGATGGTGTTTGCGCCATCACTTGCCCTCTATCGCCAAATAGTGACCCCAAGACGCTTCCCCAAAGTTGGCACTGCGGAACGTGGAGGTCGGCCCCATGCTGTAATCATGATACGCGGTCTGAACTGCAGTCGATGGAGGTGATGGAGGCAAAACTACAGTTGCAGAGCACTTTTGCACTGTAGTCGATGGAGGCGAACCGTGCAGTCGATGGAGGCAGGTCCTCTGTGATTGGTCCATAATAGGCTGTGTCCTGTGTTCTGATTGAACAAATGTAAGAAAATGTCCTGAGTAGCGCAAGAGCACCAATTGCGGGTCGGCAACACCTCGTCTTTATAAGCTGAAAATTTGGGGAAATAGGTTTTCGCAGGTGGCGAATTCAACTGTACCACTCCCGTGTGACATAGAAAGGGCATATCACCTAATAATAAACGATAGCAATTCTGCAGCAAATATAGCTACTCGGAAGCTGGAAATTCGGGAGGGTACGTTTTCAACCACGCCGAACTTGACTATAGTACCCACCCATATGGTTTAGCACCAATATTCAGTCAATCAGCGATTAGCATTCGCGTTTGACGACAGACAAACCGTATTGACGCAGACATTTGGCTGGTGCTAACAGGCAGCTATATAGTGACTTTTTACAAACTTCTACCCCGCAAAATCATAGGGTTCTAGCCAATGTGAGCTCGTAACGATCCCATACTACATTCAAGTAAAGATAAGCGGAAAAGCGCACGATAAAAAGGCTGCGCTGCGAGCTTAAACAAGCGGAATAAATGCGCCCTTTCAGCGACTCACACGTGATAGTGCATCGTTCCCTGTCAAACGTGTCGTCCAAAACAGATGGTATACTGTGTTGGGATGTCTGAGTATGTCTTAGCATCGGTCAGGCGGCTTGGGTGGTCTCTCACGAGCCGCGTGTTGATGCTATGTGTATGCAATGTTTGCATAGCCAGGGCGACATGGATTCGAGGGTAGGGGTCATATTGCGTATTCCAATGTATTGTACGCGATGTGTAGATGGTGTTTGCGCCATCACTTGCCCTCTATCGCCAAATAGTGACCCCAAGACGCTTCCCCAAAGTTGGCACTGCGGAACGTGGAGGTCGGCCCCATGCTGTAATCATGATACGCGGTCTGAACTGCAGTCGATGGAGGTGATGGAGGCAAAACTACAGTTGCAGAGCACTTTTGCACTGTAGTCGATGGAGGCGAACCGTGCAGTCGATGGAGGCAGGTCCTCTGTGATTGGTCCATAATAGGCTGTGTCCTGTGTTCTGATTGAACAAATGTAAGAAAATGTCCTGAGTAGCGCAAGAGCACCAATTGCGGGTCGGCAACACCTCGTCTTTATAAGCTGAAAATTTGGGAAATAGGTTTTCGCAGGTGGCGAATTCAACTGTACCACCCCGTGTGACATAGAAAGGGCATATCACCTAATAATAAACGATAGCAATTCTGCAGCAAATATAGCTACTCGGAAGCTGGAAATTCGGGAGGGTACGTTTTCAACCACGCCGAACTTGACTATAGTACCCACCCATATGGTTTAGCACCAATATTCAGTCAATCAGCGATTAGCATTCGCGTTTGACGACAGACAAACCGTATTGACGCAGACATTTGGCTGGTGCTAACAGGCAGCTATATAGTGACTTTTTTACAAACTTCTACCCCGCAAAATCATAGGGTTCTAGCCAATGTGAGCTCGGAACGATCCCATACTACATTCAAGTAAAGATAAGCGGAAAAGCGCACGATAAAAAAGGCTGCGCTGCGAGCTTAAACAAGCGGAATAAATGCGCCCTTTCAGCGACTCACACGTGATAGTGCATCGTTCCCTGTCAAACGTGTCGTCCAAAACAGATGGTATACTGTGTTGGGATGTCTGAGTATGTCTTAGCATCGGTCAGGCGGCTTGGTGGTCTCTCACGAGCGTGTGTTGATGCTATGTACTAATCTTTGCACGATAACAGGGCGGTGAACAATTCGAGGGTAGGGTCATATTGCACGTATTCAATGTATTGTACGACGACGTGTAGATGATGTTTTTGCGCCATCACTTGCCCTCTATCGCCAAATAGTGACCCCAAGACGCTTCCCAAAGTTGGCACTGCGGAACGTGGAGATTCGGCCCCATTGCTGTAATCATGATACGCGGTCTGAACTGCAGTCGATGGAGGTGATGGAGGCAAACTACAGTGCTAGAGCACTTTGCACTGTAGTCGATAAGGCGAACCGTGCAGTCGATGGAGGCAGGTCCTCTGTGATTGGTCCATAATAGGCTGTGTCCTGTGTTCTGATTGAACAAATGTAAGAAAATGTCCTGAGTAGCGCAAGAGCACCAATTGCGGATCAGCAACACCTCGTCTTTATAAGCTGAAAATTTGGGAAATAGGTTTTCGCAGTGGCGAATTCAACTGTACCACTCCCGTGTGACATAGAAAGGGCATATCACCTAATAATAAACGATCAATTCTGCAGCAAATTAGCTACTCGGAAGCTGGAAATTCGGGGAGGTACGTGCCACGCCGAACTTGACTATACTTACCCATATGGTTTACACCAATATTCAGTCAATCAGCGATTAAGCTCGCGTTTGACGACAGACAAACCGTATTGACGCAGAATTTGGCTGGTGCAACAGGCAGCTATATAGTGACTTTTACAAACTTCTACCCCGCAAAATCATAGGGTTCAGCAATGTGACCAGCACGATCCCATACTACATTCAAGAAGATAAGCGGAAAAGCGCACGATAAAAGGCTGCGCTCGAGCTTAAACAAGCGGAATAAATGCGCCCTTTCAGCGACTCACACGTGATGGTGCATCGTTCCCTGTCAAACGTGTCGCCAAAACAGATGGTATACTGTGTTGGGATGTCTGAGTATGTCTTAGCATCGGTCAGGCGGCTTGGGTGGTCTCTCACGAGCCGCGTGTTGATGATGCTATATTGTCAATGTTTAGCCAGGGCGACATGGATTCGAGGGTAGGGTCGTTGCGTATTCAATGTATGTACGCGACGTGTAGATGGTTTTGCGCCATCGCCCCTCTATCGCCAAATAGTGACCCCAAGACGCCCCAAAGTTGGCACTGCGGAACGTGGAGGTCGGCCCCCTGTAATCATGATACGCGGTCTGAACTGCAGTCGATGGAGGTGATGGAGGCAAACACAGTTAGAAACACTTTTGCACTGTAGTCGATGGAGGCGAACCGTGCAGTCGATGGAGCGAGGTCCTCTGTGATTGGTCCATAATAGGCTGTGTCCTGTGTTCTGATTGAACAAATGTAAGAAAATGTCCTGAGTGACGCAAGAGCACCAATTGCGGGTCAGCAACACCTCGTCTTTATAAGCTGAAAATTTGGGGAAATAGGTTTTCGCGGGTGGCGAATTCACTGTACCACTCCCGTGTGACATAGAAAGGGCATATCACCTAATAATAAACGATACAATTCTGCAGCAAATATAGCTACTCAGGCTGGAAATTCGGGAGGGTACGTTTTCAACCACGCCGAACTTGACTATAGTCCACCATATGGTTTAACTTATTCAGTCAATCAGGATTAGCATTCGCGTTTGACGACCAAACCGTATTGACGCAGAATTTGGCTGGTGCTAACAGGCAGCTATATAGTGACTTTTACAAACTTCTACCCGCAAAATCATAGGGTTCTAGCAATGTGAGCTCGTAACGATCCCATACTACATTCAAGTAAAGATAAGCGGAAAAGCGCACGATAAAAGGCTGCGCTGCGAGCTTAAACAAGCGGAATAAATGCGCCCTTTCAGCGACTCACACGTGATGTGCATCGTTCCCTGTCAAACGTGTCCCAAAACAGATGGTATACTGTGTTGGGATGTCTGAGTTGTCTTAGCATCAGGCGGCGGGTGGTCTCTCACGAGCCGCGTGTTGATGCTATTTGTATCAATGTTTGCATAGACGGGCGACATGGATTCGAGGGTAGGGGTCGTATTGCGTATTCAATGTATTGTACGCGACGTGTAGATGGTTTTGCGCCATCACTTGCCCTCTATCGCCAAATAGTGACCCAAGACGCTTCCCCAAAGTTGGCACTGCGGAACGTGGAGGTCGGCCCCATGCTGTAATCATGATACGCGGTCTGAACTGCAGTCGATGGAGGTAGTGGAGGCAAAACACAGTTGCAGAGCACTTTGCACTGTAGTTCGATGGGGAGGACCGTGCAGTCGATGGAGGCAGGTCCTCTGTGATTGGTCCATAGGCTGTGTCCTGTGTTCTGATTGAACAAATGTAAGAAAATGTCCTGAGTAGCGCAAAGAGCCAATTGCGGGTCAGCAACACCTCGTCTTTATAAGCTGAAAATTTGGGGAAATAGGTTTTCGCAGGTGGCGAATTCAACTGTACCACTCCCGTGTGACATAGAAAGGGCATATCACCTAATAATAAACGATAGCAATTCTGCAGCAAATATAGCTACTCGGAAGCTGGAAATTCGGGAGGGTACGTTTTCAACCACGCCGAACTGAGCTATAGTACCCATATGGTTTAGCACCAATATTCAGTCAATCAGCGATTAGCATTCGCGTTTGACGACAGAAAAACCGTATTGACGCAGACATTTGGCTGGTGCTAACAGGCAGCTATATAGTGACTTTTACAAACTTCTACCCGCAAAATCATAGGGTTCTAGCAATGTAGCTCGTAACGATCCCTACATTCAAGTAAAGATGCGGAAAAGCGCACGATAAAAGGCTGCGCTGCGAGCTTAAACAAGCGGAATAAATGCGCCCTTTCAGCGACTCACACGTGATGTGCATCGTTCCCTGTCAAACGTGTCGCAAAACAGATGGTATACTGTGTTGGGATGTCTGAGTATGTCTTAGCATCGGTCAGGCGGCGGGTGGTCTCTCACGAGCCGCGTGTTGATGCTATGTGTATCAATGTTTGCATAGCCAGGGCGACATGGATTCGAGGGTAGGGTCATATTGCGTACTCAATGTATTGTACGCGATGTGTAGATGTGTTTGCGCCATCACTTGCCCTCTATCAAATAGTGACCCCAAGACGCTTCCCAAAGTTGGCACTGCGGAACGTGGAGGTCGGCCCCATGCTGTAATCATGATACGCGGTCTGAACTGCAGTCGATGGAGGTGATGGAGGCAAAACTACGGTTGAACACTTTTGCACTGTAGTCGATGGAGGCGAACCGTGCAGTCGATGGAGGCAGGTCCTCTGTGATTGGTCCATAATAGGCTGTGTCCTGTGTTCTGATTGAACAAATGTAAGAAAATGTCCTGAGTAGCGCAAGAGCACCAATTGCGGGTCGGCAACACCTCGTCTTTATAAGCTGAAAATTTGGGAAATAGGTTTTCGCGGTGGCGAATTCAACTGTACCACTCCTTGACATAGAAAGGGCATATCACCTAATAATAAACGATAGCAATTCTGCAGCAAATAGTAGCTCTAGGCTGGAAATTCGGAGGGTACGTTTTCAACCACGCCGAACTTGACTATAGTACCACCCATATGGTTTAGCACCAATATTCAGTCAATCAGCGATTAGCATTCGCGTTTGACGACAGACAAACCGTATTGACGCAGACATTTGGCTGGTGCTAACAGGCATATATAGTGACTCAAACTTCTACCTCGCAAAATCATAGGGTTCTAGCCAATGTGAGCTCGTAACGATCCCATACTACATTCAAGTAAAGATAAGCGGAAAGCGCACGATAAAAGGCTGCGTGCGAGCTTAAACAAGCGGAATAAATGCGCCTTTCAGCGACTCACGTGATAGTGCATCGTTCCCTGTCAAACGTGTCGCAAAACAGATGGTATCTGTGTTGGGATGTCTGAGTATGTCTTAGCATCGGTCGGGCGGCTTGGGTGGTCTCTCACGAGCCGCGTGTTGATGCTATGTGTATCAATGTTTGCATAGACGGGCGACATGGATTCGAGGGTAGGGGTCATATTGCGTACCAATGTATTGTACGCGATGTGTAGATGGTTTTGCGCCATCACTTGCCCTCTATCCCAAATAGTGACCCCAAGACGCTTCCCCAAAGTTGGCACTGCGGAACGTGGAGGTCGGCCCCATGCTGTAATCATGATACGCGGTCTGAACTGCAGTCGATGGAGGTGATGGAGGCAAAACTACAGTTGCAGAGCACTTTTCACTGTAGTCGATGGAGGCGAACCGTGCAGTCGATGGAGGCAGGTCATCTGTGATTGGTCCATAATAGGCTGTGTCCTGTGTTCTGATTGAACAAATGTAAGAAAATGTCCTGAGTAGCGCAAGAGCACCAATTGCGGATCAGCAACACCCGTCTTTATAAGCTGAAAATTTGGGGAAATAGGTTTTCGCAGGTGGCGAATTCAACTGTACCACTCCCGTGTGACATAGAAGGGCATATCACTAATAATAAACGATAGCAATTCTGCAGCAAATATAGCTACTCGGAAGCTGGAAATTCGGGAGGGTACGTTTTCAACCACGCCGAACTTGACTATAGTACCCACCATATGGTTTAGCACCAATATTCAGTCAATCAGCGATTAGCATTCGCGTTTGACGACAATAAACCGTATTGACGCAGACATGGCTGGTGCAACAGGCAGCTATATAGTGACTTTTACAAACTTCTACCTCGCAAAATCATAGGGTTTAGCCAATGTGAGCTCGAACGATCCCATACTACATTCAAGTAAAGATAAGCGGAAAAGCGCACGATAAAAGGCTGCGCTGCGAGCTTAAACAAGCGGAATATGCCCTTTCAGCGACTCACACGTGATGTCATCGTTCCCTGTCAAACGTGTCGCCCAAAACAGATGGTATACTGTGTTGGGATGTCTGAGTATGTCTTAGCATCGTCAGGCGGCGGGTGGTCTCTCACGAGCCGCGTGTTGATGCTATGTGTATGCAATGTTTGCATAGACGGGCGACATGGATTCGAGGGTAGGGTCATATTGCGTACTCAATGTATTGTACGCGATGTGTAGATGTTTTCGCCATCACTTGCCCTCTATCAAATAGTGACCCCAAGACGCTTCCCCAAAGTTGGCACTGCGGAACGTGGAGGTCGGCCCCATGCTGTAATCATGATACGCGGTCTGAACTGCAGTCGATGGAGGTGATGGAGGCAGAACTACAGTTCAGAGCACTTTGCACTGTAGTCGATGGAGGCGAACCGTGCAGTCGATGGAGGCAGGTCCTCTTGATTGGTCCATAATAGGCTGTGTCCTGTGTTCTGATTGAACAAATGTAAGAAAATGTCCTGAGTAGCGCAAGAGCACCAATTGCGGGTCGGCAACACCTCGTCTTTATAAGCTGAAAATTTGGGGAAATAGGTTTTCGCAGGTGGCGAATTCAACTGTACCACTCCGTGTGACATAGAAAGGGCATATCACCTAATAATAAACGATAGCAATTCTAGCAAATATAGCTACTCAGGCTGGAAATTCGGGAGGTACGTTTTAACCACGCCGAACTTGACTATAGTACCCACCCATATGGTTTAGCACCAATATTCACAATCGCGATTAGCATTCGCGTTTGACGACATACAAATATTGACGCAGAATTTGGCTGGTGCAACAGGCACTATATAGTGACTTTTACAAACTTCTACCTCGCAAAATCATAGGGTTACCAATGGAGCTCGTAACGATCCCATACTACATTCAAGTAAAGATAAGCGGAAAAGCGCACGATAAAGGCTGCGCTGCGAGCTTAAACAACGGAATAAATGCGCCCTTTCAGCGACTCACGTGATGTGCATCGTTCCCTGTCAAACGTGTCGCCCAAAACAGATGGTATACTGTGTTGGGATGTCTGAGTATGTCTTAGCATCGGTCAGGCGGCGGTGGTCTCTCACGAGCCGCGTGTTGATGCTATGTGTATCAATGTTTGCATAGACGGGCGACATGGATTCGAGGGTAGGGTCATATTGCGTACTCCAATGTATTGTACGCGATGTGAGATGTTTTGCGCCATCACTGCCCTCTATCCCATAATGACCCCAAGACGCTCTCCCCAAAGTTGGCACTGCGGAACGTGGAGGTCGGCCCATGCTGTAATCATGATACGCGGTCGAACTGCAGTCGATGGAGGTGATGGACAAAACTGTTGCAGAGCACTTTTGCACTGTAGTCGATGGAGGGAACCGTGCGATCGATGGAGGCAGGTCCTCTGTGATTGGTCCATAATAGGCTGTGTCCTGTGTTCTGATTGAACAAATGTAAGAAAATGTCCTGAGTAGCGCAAGAGCACCAATTGCGGGTCGGCAACACCTCGTCTTTATAAGCTGAAAATTTGGGAAATAGGTTTTCGCAGGTGGCGAATTCAACTGTACCACTCCGTGTGACAGAAAGGGCATATCACCTAATAATAAACGATAAATTCTGCAGCAAATATGCTACTCGGAAGCTGGAAATTCGGGGAGGTACGTTTTAACCACGCCGAACTGACTATAGTACCCACCCATATGGTTTAGCACCAATATTCAGTCAATCAGCGATTAGCATTGCGTTTGACGACAGACAAACCGTATTGACGCAGAATTTGGCTGGTCGACGAGACGCTATATAGTGACTTTTACAAACTCTACCTCGCAAAATCATAGGGTTCTAGCCAATGAGCTCGTAACGATCCCATACTACATTCAAGTAAAGATAAGCGGAAAAGCGCACGATAAAAGGCTGCGCTGCGAGCTTAAACAGCGGAATAAATGCGCCCTTTCAGCGACTCACGTGATGTGCATCGTTCCCTGTCAAACGTGTCGCAAAACAGATGGTATACTGTGTTGGGATGTCTGAGTATGTCTTAGCATCGTCAGGCGGCGGGTGGTCTCTCACGAGCCGCGTGTTGATGCTATGTGTATCAATGTTTGCATAGACAGCGACATGGATTCGAGGTAGGGTCATGCGTACTCAATGTATTGTACGCGATGTGTAGATGTTTTGCGCCATCACTTGCCCTCTATCAATAGTGACCAAGACGCTTCCCCAAAGTTGGCACTGCGGAACGTGGAGGTCGGACCCATGCTGTAATCATGATACGCGGTCTGAACTGCAGTCGATGGAGGTGATGGAGGCAAAACTACAGTTGCAGAGCACTTTTGCACTGTAGTCGATGGAACCGTGCAGTCGATGGAGGCAGGTCCTCTGTGTGGTCCATAATAGGCTGTCTGTGTTCTGATTGAACAAATGTAAAAAATGTCCTGAGTAGCGCAAAGACACCAATTGCGGGTCGGCAACACCTCGTCTTTATAAGCTGAAAATTTGGGAAATAGGTTTTCGCGATGGCGAATTCCTGTACCACTCCCGTGTGACAGAAGGGGCATATCACCTAATAATAAACGATAGCAATTCTGCAGCAAATGCTACTCGGAAGCTGGAAATTCGGGGTACGTTTTCAACCACGCCGAACTTGACTATAGTACCCACATATGGTTTACACCAATATTCAGTCAATCAGCGATTAGCATTCGCGTTTGACGACAACAAACCGTATTGACGCAGAATTTGGCTGGTGCAACAGGCAGCTATATAGTGACTTTACAAACTTCTACCCGCAAAATCATGGGTTCTAGCAATGTGACTCAGACGATCCCATACACATTCAAGTAAAGATAAGCGGAAAAGCGCACGATAAAAGGCTGCGCTGCGAGCTTAAAAAAGCGGAATAAATGCGCCCTTTCGGCGACTCACACGTGATGGTGCATCGTTCCCTGTCAAACGTGTCGCCAAAACAGATGGTATACTGTGTTGGGATGTCTGAGTATGTCTTAGCATCGGTCAGGCGGCGGTGGTCTCTCACGAGCCGCGTGTTGATGCTATTGTATCAATGTTTGCATAGACGGCGACATGGATTCGAGGGTGAGTCATATGCGTACTCCAATGTATTGTACGCGACGTGTAGATGGTTTTGCGCCATCACTTGCCCTCTATCCCAAATAGTGACCCCAAGACGCTTCCCAAAGTTGGCACTGCGGAACGTGGAGGTCGGCCCATGCTGTAATCGGATACGCGGTCTGAACTGCAGTCGACATGACGCTTCCGAAAGTTGACACTACGGAACATGGAGGTCGGCCCCATGTTGATGAGGTGTGGTTTTGGATAAAGTGGGTGGGGAGGATACGAGTTGTGAGGGTAGGTTGTGGTGGAATATGGTAGATAGAAATAGGAAGGAGGTGGGAGAAATGTGATGTAGAATGGTTGAGTGAAAGTGTGTTGTTATGGAATCGTGATGAGGGTGTGGTTTTGGATAAAGTTGGTGGGAGATGGATGTTGTAGGGTGGAACAGGTTGAGTAGGTTGATAGGTTGGATTGAAGTGGGTGGAAAGTGGTTGATGTTGGGGAGGAAGTGCGGGGGTGAATGGTGTGGAAGGTAGTGTTGTTGTGGAGGTGTTCATGAATGTGTGGTAGTGAATAAAGTTGGTGTGAAGGATGGATGTGGAAAAGGTGGAAAAGGTTGGTAGATTGTGGTTGAAAGTGTGTTGGAAGAGTGGAGGGAGGAAGCTGAAGAGGCTTGAACTGCTGTGTTGATGTGGAGGCGTGGATTTAATAAGATCATGGGTGCTAGGGATATTGAAGTGGTGTGTGATGGTTAGAAATGGTTTATGGATGGTAGGACGGGGGGGTACTTAGGTGATAGAAGGATGTGTGAGATGTTAAATAGAGTGTAGGTGAATATGGAGAAAGGTTGTAGAGGAAAGTTGTAAAGAAATTAGTATAAGTATATTGAAAATAAATGGGTAGGTAAGAGTGTAGTGTTTAGTGTTTGGTGTGTAGTGTGTAGTTTGTAGGGTTTAGTGTAGGGTTTAGGGTTTAGGGTTTAGGGTTAGGGTTTAGGGTTTAGGGTTTAGGGTTTAAGTTTTAGGAGTTTTAGGGTTTAGGGTTTAGGGTTTAGGGTTTAGGAGTTTAGGAGGTTTAGGGTTTAGGGTTTAGGGTTTAGGGTTTAGGGTTTAGGAGTTTAGAGGTTTTAGGGTTTAGGAGTTTAGGGTTTAGAGTTTAGGAGTTTAGGAGTTTAGGGTTTGAGTTTAGGAGTTTAGGGTTTGAGTTTAGGGTTTGAGTTTAGGGTTTAGGTTTAGGGTTTGAGTTTTAGGGTTTAGGAGTTTAGGGTTTAGGGTTTAGAGTTTAGGAGTTTAGGGTTTAGGTTTAGAGAACAATACATGGCGGG